>NW_007247388.1:828247-828868 GCF_000164805.1 Carlito syrichta
CTTTGGAAGACAGTGTGGCAATTTCTGAAAGAACTAGAAATTGACTTTCCATATGACCCATCAATTCCCCTACCGGGAATATACCCAGAGGAACTCAAATCATTCTACAAAAAAGATACCTGCACATGCATGTTTGTTGCTGCTCTATTCACAATAGCAAAAACATGGAACCAACTATGCTGCCCATCAAAGCTGGACCGGCTTTTAAAAATGTGGTACATATACACAATAGAATATTATGCAGCCATAAAGAAGGACAAACATACGGACTTTGCAGCAACTCAGATGGATTTAGAGCCTATCATACTCAGTGGTCTATCACAGAAACAAAGAACAGAGTACCATATGCTCTCATTCATAAGTGGACCTTGAACAATTATCATAATATTATAAGAAAGGGGTTGGCAGTAGTGGGAAACTGCCAGAGGAGGGAGGTTTGGATTGGCAGTTGAGGGAAACTGCCAGGGGAGGGAGGGGCACACCTTATCAACAAGAGTATCTGCATAATGAACACTTGTATACCTAACCCTGAATTGTACCCTACATTTTTTTTTTCATAATCAATATTTTTTATTATGGTTTTGTGGGGTATAGTTAAGGGTTAGGTGTACAATTACGTTT
>NW_007247388.1:828888-953847 GCF_000164805.1 Carlito syrichta
CGCCAGTTCCAATTTCCATAAGAGTGTCTCCTGCATTTTCTAAGATTCTTATAGTTTGAGGTTTTATGTTTAGATCTTTGATCTATTTAAAGTTAATTTTTGTGTAAGGTGACAGGTAGGGCACCTGTTTCAATCTTCTGCATGTGATCAGTCAGTTTTCCAGCACTGTTTGCTGAATAGGTTTTCCTCTCCCCAGTGGTTGTTGGTGGAGGCTTTGTTGAAGATGAGATGGCTGAGAAATTGAGGCTTTGCTTCCAGAATCTCTTTCCTATTCCATTGGTCTATATGCTTGTTTTTGTACCAATACCTGGCTGTTTTGATTACTATGACCTTATAGTAAAGTTTGAAGTCTGGAAGTGTGATACCTCCTGCTTTGTTTCTTTTGCTAAGGGTTGTTTTGTCTACTTGTGGTTATTTATGTTTCCATATGAATTTCAGTATTGTCATTTCCAGGTCTGAGAAGAATGATGTTGGTAATTTAATGGGTATTGCATTGAATCTGTAGATTGTCTTTGGTAGGATGGACATCTTAACAATGTTGATTCTTCCTATCCATGAATATGGAATATTTTTCCATTTGTTTGTGTCTTCTTGGATTTTGTTGAGCAGTGTTTTGTAGTTCCCATTGTCTCTGGTTAGGAAGATGCCAAGGTATTTCATTGTGTGTGTGTGTGTGTGTGTGTGTGTGTGTGTGTGTATTGTGAATGGAATTGTGTTTTTTATTTGGGTTTCTGTTTGTTTATTATTGGTGTAGAGAAATGTGATTGTCTTTTGTACATTTATTTTGTATCCTGAGACTTTGCCAAAGGCCTTTATCAGTGTAAGGAGGTTTTTGACAGATTCTCTTGGGTTTTCAAGGTACACAATCATATCGTCTGCAAAGAGAGATAACTTGACTTCCTCTTTTCCTATTTGGATACCCCTGATTGCCTCCTTTTCTCTGATTGCTCGAGCCAGGACTTTCAATACTATGTTGAACAGGAGGGGTGAGAGTGGGCATCCTTGTCTTGTTCCAGTTTTCAGGGGAAATGGTTCCAATTTTTGTCCATTTAGGAGTATGCTGGCTGTGGGTTTCTCGTAGATGGCTTTTACTATTTTGAGGTATGTTCCCCGTATGCCTAGATGTTCAAGGGTTTTTATCAAGAAGGTGTACCCTACATTTTAAAAATGAAATTAAAATTAAAAAAAATTTAAAATAAATTATTCAGACACAAGAAAAATAATGAGGCAGGAACTTAGAATATGAAAATAGAGGACCAACAAATAAATAATAAATGAAAGTATAAAAAAATAATAAAATATGGTTTTGATATCAGAGTAATGCCGACCTACTAGAATGAGCAGGATAGTATTCCTTTCTCTTTGATTTTCTGTAAGAGTTTGCATAGAATTGGTATTTTTCTAGCTTAGTTGTTTGATAGAATTCAACAGTGAGGCATCTGGGTTTGATGTTTTTCTTGTGGAATTGTTTCAGTTTATCTATTTCTTCTTGGCAGTTTTAATCTATTTAATAGTTTTTATTTTTTATGAAATTTGTTGAATTTTTCTAAGTTGTCAAACCTATCAGCAAAATCCATGTTCATATTATTATATTTTTATATCTTCAGAATATGTATTGGTATCATCTCTTTTGTTCTGGGTACTAGTAATTTATGTCTTCCTGATCATTCTGGCTAGAGCTTTATTAATTTTATCAATCTCAAAAAACAAGCTTTTGACTTTATTGCTACTTATTGTTTTCTGTTTTCTTCTTTGTTGGTTTTTTTCCTCTGATTTTTATTATTTTCTTTCCTCTGCTTACTTTGGATTTACCTAATTTTCTCTCTTCTGTTTGCTTTGACTTTCCTAATTTACCTAATATTTTTTTAGTTTTCCAGGATGAAAACCAAGATTATTGCTTTGATACCTTTCTTATTTTCTGTTATAGACATTCTAGTGTTATAAATTTCCCCTAGTTACCACATTGACTGCATCTCACAAATTTTGATATAATATGTTTTCAGTTGCATTTTACTTAAAATGCTTTCTAATATCCCTTTTGGTTTCTTCTTTGACTTATAAGTTACTTAGAAGGGTGTTGTTTCGTTCCCAAATATTTGAGGAATTTTCCAGATCTTTTTAGTTATTGATTACTAATTTCATTTTAGTCAGAGATTATATGTTGTATTACTTGAATGCTTTTAATTTTCGTAGGGCTTAATTTATGACTCAGATTCTGGCCTATCTTGGTAAGTGTTATGTGTGCATTTGAATATGTATTTACCTTTTTCTGTGAAACGTTCTATAAATGACAGGTCAAATTGGTTGATATAATTGTTCTAGTCTTCTGTATCCTTGCTGGTTTTCTGTCAGCCTGTTCTAACAATTATTAAAAAGTGGTTTTGAAATATTTAACTCTGTGGGTTTTTTTTATTTCTTCTTTGTTTTATGAGTTTTTGCTTCATCATTTTAGATACATAAAAATTTAGGATTAATATGAACACTTTGATGAATTGATCCTCTTTTTAATGATGAAAAGACTCTGTTCTAGTAATGTTTTTTCTCTAAAATCTACTTTGTCTGATATTAATATAGGCATTCCAGGTTTTTCTTGGTTGGTATTATCACAGTATTCCTTTCTCTATCCTTTGAATATATTTATGTATTTCTATTTAAAGTGGGTTTCTTGTAAATGGTATTAGTTGAGTCTTGTTTCTTTTATCCAATCTGATGACCTCTACATATTAATAGAGGTGTTTAGATTATTCGTTTATGAATATGATTAGCTTAAAACTACCATTTTGCCATTTGTTTTTCATTTGTTCACCTGTGCTTTGTGCTTTTTTCATTCTCTTCCTCTCTTGTTTTAAATTAATTGAATTTTTTTATTATTCCATTTTATTTTCTTTTGGGGAAAGTTAGTTATAACTCATGGTTGGATTATTTTAGTGACTACTTTTGTGTTTATATATAGTATATATCTTCAACTTTTCACAGTTTATTTTCAAGTGGTATTTTACCTCTTAACATAGCGTTAAGAACCATACAACAGTATGCTTTCATTTCTCCCCTTCAGGCCTTTATGCTACTGTTGTCATACATTTTATTTCTATTTATGTGTCTTAGGCTATTTTTGCCACTATCACAGAATACCTGAGCCTAGGTAATTTATAATGAACAGAAATGTATTGGCTCACAGTTCTCAAGTCTGGGAAGTCCAATATCAAGGTACCAGCATTGGACAAGAGCTTTCTTATTGCATCATCATATGGCAGAAGGCAAGAAGGCAAGAGAGAGAGCAAACAGGAGGCCCAACTTTCCCTTTTATAATGATCTTACTCCCCTGATGATAGCATTAATCCATTTATGAGGGGGGAGGCCTTATGGCTTAATCCTCTCTCAACAGTCCCACCTCTTAATGCCATTACAATGACAATTAAATTTCAACAAGAGATTTGGAGGAGACAAGCATTCAAACTATAGCAATATGCTACATATCACACAATAGATGGTTATTATTTTTGTTTTAAAGAGTTGACTCTATTTGAAGGAGATTTATGTAATAAAAACTTTTTACATTTACTCACACGATTTCCTTTTTGGATGCTCATTATTCTTTTGTTTGGATAGTTACATCTGTCATGTTTATTCTACTTGAAAAACTTGATTAATTCTGTAAGCTTTTATAGGTCTCAAAATGTTTTCTTCCATATTCATTTTTGAAAGATATTTCTAGCGAATAAAGTCTTTTAGGTTGAGAGTTTTTCCTTTCAATACTTTTCAGTTTTGAAAGATGTTCTTCCACTGTCTTCTATTTTGAATTGTTTCAGATGAAAAATGTTCTGACATTGTTCTTTGTTTCTTCATACGTAATGTCATTTTTCCTCTGGTCACTTTTAAGGTTTTCTCTTTATCGTTAGTTTTAAGCAATTTGATTATGATGTGTCCTCAAGTGGTCTCTTCATGTTTCTTGTATTTGGGATTCATTGAATTTCTCAGAGCTGTGAATTCACAGTTTTCATCAAATTTGGAAAATTTTGTCTACTTTTCCTTTAATTATTTCTGTCCCTGCTCTTTCTCCTCTTCTTTAGTGATTCTATTCAAATGGATATGATGATTTTGAAGCTGTGCCATTTTCTGATGCTCTGCTTATTTTATATTTTTAGGTTTCTTTTCTCTGTGTGTTTCACTTTAGATAGTTTCTATTATTATTCATTCAAGTTCCTTAGTCTTTTGCAACATCTGATCTATTTTTAATCCCATGTTGTATCATTTTTTCTCAGACATAATAGTTTTAATTTCTGAAAATTTGATATGAGATTTTGTGTCTCTCACAACTGTACTTATGTTAAAGTGTTCCTCTAGCTTCTTAAACACATGGAATACAGATATAACAATCATTTCAGTGTTCTGGCTATTAATTTTTTCATCTATGTCATTTCTAAGTCAGCTTTAATTCATTGATTTTTCTTCTCATTATATATCTTTTTCCTACCAACTTTTGATTGGACATCAAACATCATAAATTTTATCTCTTTGAGTACTGTATTTTTTTGTATTCCCATAAATCTTCTTGAACTTTTTTTTTTGTTTTTTGGGTTTTTTTTTGAGTTGGAGTCTCACCCTGTCACCCAGACTGGAGTGCAGTGGCCGCTCCCAGCCACCGCAGCCTTGACCTGCTGGGCTCCGGCGATCCTTCCACCTCAGCCTTCTGAGTAGCCGGAATTACAGGCATGCACTACCACGCCCGGTTGATTTTTTGATTTATTGTAGAGATGAGGTCTCGTTGCCCAGGTGGGTCTTGAACTCGCGGGCTCAGGCAATCCACTCACCTCAGCCACCCAAAGGTGTGGGATTACAGGCTGAGCCACCAAGCCCGGCTTTGAACTTTTTTTTGCATGTTGTTAAGTTACTTGCACCTTTTATGTCTTGCTTTAAGTTCTGTTAGGTGGAGCCAGTCTAGGGTTTTTTCTCCATTCTGGTTGTTTATAACAGGTTTCATTCTTGCCTCTATCTGAGCTACAGATATTCCTTTTGATGGCTCTTTCTCTGGACGTGAGTAGTTTCCTTACATGCATACATTGATCATTACTCAACTAAATACTCCAGAGAGACCCCTCAGGTTCTCTTAGGCTGCCTTTCTGTGCAAGTCTTTTCTCTCTGTCCAGTAAGCAATAGCTGCCTTGGCTTCCTTTGACTCCCAGTCTTGTATCTTTGACTCACGGAGACCATCAGTCTCCACTTGGAATCCTCTCCCTCTCCCTGTACTGTAGCTAGAAAACCCTCTCCAGCCTGTAAACTGGGCCAATCACAGGGTTTATCTCATTTATTTTCCATCTCTGAGAAATCACTCTCTTCATTGTTTGATGTCCAATATCTTTTTTCTCTCTTATGTTTGGTTTTTTTTGGGGGGGGAGTATTTTTGTTGTTTGATTTTCTTTTCTTTATTCTTTTCTGTCTTTTAGTTGTTTCAGGCAGGAAGGTAAATCCAGACCCTGTTATTTCCCTGGTTATTGAGGAATATGTTGCCAGTCTGAGTCTCTTTATATGCAAGACATACAGTCAGACCCTGGGCACAGACTATCAATTAAGCAAAAAACCTTCAGCATACAGATTTTGTTTCCTTTATTTTTTTAGGGAAGTCATAAAAGATGAATAATGCTAGCCTTTCCCTTTATCCTGTAATCACTCAAGCTCACCCTGGTTTGATGCCGACTTATTTGCCAGTGACACATCAAAGTACAGTTTAGCCCTGAAACATGGGCAAAACTGACTTTCCCGATCTAGGTAATGTTTTGCCTCTGCATATCCCGGAATTTTCTAGGTCTTATTTTCTTATGACACAGAACAGATCTCTGTAGGTGAGCACAGAGTTAGCATTCAAACCTTTTGCTGTGCTAACACACAAAAGCTGACACAAAAGAAATATATTAGATTGGAGCAAATGTCTACGAGAAATGTAAAATAGCTCGGCTTCCCCTATAAAGTCATTAAAAAAACACACAAGTTAAAAAGTAATTTAAATTTGGGGGAGCTAGGATGTTTAGCCACTATTAAGTTTGGCAGTATGTAACTTTTGGTGATGCTATTTGTTTTTTAAATTTTTTAAAATTTAAATAAATAAGTCCCAGAGATACGTCCAAACTATCCTAGGTTTTCTTTTTCTGTCCCCTCAGTTTCTGCACCTGCTACGGTCCTCGGTGAGCATATGCTTAGATCCCTCAAGCACAGTGATAATTTTTCCTGACCAGGAGAACCAGTCATTATTTATTATACTTTGCTCTCCCTCCTTCTCACTCTCCTGGTGGGAACATTGCAGTGGCTGCTGGCTAGAAAATTAGCCTAGGGAGCTTCCTCTGTTGGTCTCTTTCCTCATTATACTAGTAAAAAATTTAACTGTGACACTCTCCATTCCTGCATGTATATGGGTGTGAGTGTGTGTGTGTGTGTGGGTATGCATGTGTGTATATCCACATAGGTTGGAAGCACACTGTAGGGGCTAATAGTGAGTAATTTAACAGTGGCTTTCTCACACATTTTACTCTCTTTCTTCCTCTAGAGTGGCTACAGAAGCACAGTGTGTTTGTGTCTCGTTGCTCCACATTATGAGCCGAGCTTGTAGGTTTATGTGTCACCTCACTGTTTCTGCCGGGTTGTTTTCTGGTTGGATGTGATATCGTTTCATCCATTGTCAGGGGGCTGCCCCAGATACCTGGGATGCTCTAGAGATGCGACACTTACTTGCCATGTGATAGCAGAGGCTTCTGTTTATTTCTGTGACTGCTTTTCCCGCAACCCTCTGCGGGATCCCTGGATATTGGAGCTGATGGGGAAGCTGAAAACCACACAACCTCACTGAGGCTTTAAGGATTTTTGCTTATGGGTGTTTTTAAGTAAGCACCAGACAGCTGCGAACTACAATCTGTAATAACTACTTCTTTATTTTTTTTAAGTGTCCTTATTATTTTAAGTCTGTTCTGGGTCACACTTCTCTGGTTCCATGAGCTTTTAACTAATGGCACTGTTAGTCCCACACAGCTTTGCTCTGGAAGGTGACTAATAGGCTGAATAGGCTGAAAGCAAGGGACATTCTTCAGCCCTTCCTCTGTATCTCAGCCCCATCTAGCTTGGTGCTGGGTACTTCAAAAATACTTGTTAACTGAGTGATTGATTTCAGATAAAATAATCTAATTTCTTAAGATCGAGTTTTTTGTCCAGGTCAAAGACATTAGCCTTTTTCTTTTGTAATGATCTGCCTGTGTGAAGAGCTGAGAAGTTAAGAGATTTTAGGTGGGAGCCATAGGAAAAAAAGTTTATCTAAAAGAGTCTGTTTATTTCTGCAAATCCTACAACCTCTCTGTTAGTTTCAGTTTCAAATGATAACCTGCTGTTCATCCAATGTTGGGGAAGAAAAGGGAAGATAATGATCAGAGAAATGGAGAAAAGAAAGGAAATTTTAATGGCTTGGGTTTTGGTGTTTTATTTTAGAGAAAACTACTTTCCATATGCCATTTGATCAACAGAAGGGGAAGAGACATATACTAGGTGTTGTCAGCAGTGACCAAGGCATAGAAACGTGAGTTTAATTTAACCTTGGGAAGACACACATCACATTTTCCATTGTGCCTTAAAGTAATCTCTTTAATTGACAATCTGACTATTTAGCTTTCTAAGGGTTTCAAGTTGCTTTAACAAGACTCCCTATAATTAGGCGTAAGTGGTATAAGACAGTTAATGCTGGAAAAACTATAGTTATTTCATATTTATATCGCATTAATAAGCTTTCATATTTATGTCACCAATTCATTTCTGGGAAGATGTCATGCGGACAGTAACACAGGCAAAGCATGTGTACCCCTTAACTTAGCCCCTTAGCTTTTCCACTGGTGGTATGTGTGAACACTGGTCCTGTCTTCGGTTGGCCTTGTGCCTACAAGTGGAAAGTAAACCTTTGTCTGATCAGTTCCAAGGCACGTGGTCATACAGCTCAAGGAGTAGGGAACATGAAACGGATCATAAGAGCATTTATTATGTCCCATATTCCAGCTACTAGGGGTTGTCATGTCACTCCATGGTGTGTGACACTGCTCCAAACTATTTGCACAAAATAATCTAAATGCCAAGTTGCAGGTAGCATGGGTCACTGCACATGCTGAGACAAACCAGAGTGTGAGGGAACACAATAAAGTTGGTTTTGAAGGTTATACAAAAAGAAACCTAGTCATGAGGCACCCAGGAAATGCAAAAAACCAAAGGAATATTTGTTCCAATCATTTCACAATCCAGTCCATAAAGGGCAGAGTTGCTACTCTAGATGTTTATATTTCTTCAGAACAATTAAGTGCATTCATTCAACAAGCACTTACTGAGTGTATCCTATGTGCCAGACATCATTCTAGACTTTATGGATGTAGTGGCAAACAAAACAGAGGAGAACAACAGACAGTATACAAACCAAAGAATTTATCTCCTCTCAGGTGGTGATAAGAGCTATGAAGAAAACTAAACCACAGTGAAAATTAGGCAGAGTGGATGGGGCTTCTGAAAGGGTGACACTGAAGAAAATGTCTTCCTTCAAGTCCCAATTCCCATTCCTTCCTGACTATGACAGCCTTCTTCTAAATGATCACATTTTCCTTATCTGTAAAATCAAATGTACGTCAATTTGGACAGTTCTGTCAAATTCATAATTGGCTACATGGCCAAGAACCAGTTCAGCTGAAATTCCCAAGAGCTCAACTAGAGGCTGTTGAAGTGGGGTCTTCTCCTCTCACTCCCCTTTGCTCTCGGCAACAAAGCATAGGCTATAGTTTAGCCAAATGAACCAGGAACCCGGAAAGAAAAGGAATTCTAATGTCCTGGAGGAACATTACAAGGAGTAAGTTTTAATGAAGGAAGACTCCTAGAAAAGCACAGGAGCCAGCCTGCCTTAGATTTAAATCTTTGTCTCTCTACTTATCAGCTGTGTGATTCTGAATTAACTACTTAATTTCACTCTGCCTCAGTTTCTTCAGATGCAGAGGCTAATAATAGTGCTTACCTCAATGGGGTCTGCTAGGCATTAAATGATACCTCCATATAAAGTTCTTAGCATGGTCCCTGGAACATGACATGCACTCCATGCATGAAATGATCGTCATCACTATTATTATTAACAATATTATATATTGGCACAGCCATCTTCCTGTATAGCCACATGATCTATGAATATGTGTGAAGAATTTTTGACCAGCATTACACTTTACCATATCTCATTTATTCATCCATTGAATCATTCAAGAAACAGCACCGAATGGCTGGCATGTTGCCAAGCACCATGTCAGAGTCTGTGGGGAGTAAGGGATATAGGTGTTTTTTGACTTGATGTTGAGAGGACTGAAGATTTGAAGACGACTTGTTCCAGATGACCTTTCAAGTTCTTTGCAAATTGAATTGCCGTGATTCTAAGGCACTTACTCACCATCCAGTAGACAGAGAAGTGGAAGTTCTGGGAAGTGCTGAGATCTGTTCAGGGCCCCAAGGATTCCAATACAGGCCAGAAAACGCTTCCTGGGGTCTCAGCCAAGAGCAGCAATAGGAACTGATTTCCAGTATTCTCCATTCCCTTGCCAATTCCTCACATAATAAAAACACAACTCCCTTAATTTTGCACACTGTTTTAGTATATCAGGCATTGTCACATATACATCATTATGCCAAATGATCCTTTCACTAACAGGGTAGGAGAAATGTCCTTATCCTTATCGTACAGTGAGAAAACTGGGGCTTGATGTCATTGAATTATCCAAGATCCCATAGTGGTAGGGCCAGAATTCCTATAAAGGGAACTGAAGTGCTGGGTGGGAGTTCTAGGGTCCTTGGAAGCAAAGTGCTCCAGATTGTCAGAGTGGTCCTCTTTGATTAGAAAAATCCTTCTCTTATGCCCAGTCTGCCTCCTTGGGGAGGCCAGTTACTGAGGAAGGTAAGGAAGGGCCATTCACTCTCCTTTCAAGTCCAAACCAACCCTGAAGTCCGGTACCAAGAGACAATAGCTCGATTCTTTGGCCCTCCCGCTCCAGGCCAGGACCTAAAAGCAGGCTTTCTGTTTCAGGTTCCATGCTATGTATCTCCCACACCATGCCACCCACAGGAATATGGTATTTTCCTTGGCCAACAGAGCAGATGCCCCAGAGACATGGCCACCCTCCTCCCCTTCCTCCTCCCCTTCCTCCTCTCCTCCTCACGTCCCTGCGGTCTGGGCCCGTGTGGGTATCTGACACAGGGGCTGCAGTTGTGCACGATCGCCTGGGTGACAACGCGTACCTGGGTGACAGCCGGGACGTCAGATAGAGCTGTTGCCCAAAGGGCAGGAGGAAGAGTAAACAAAGCCCTTGCCCTCCTCCATTTTGGGCTGCCTCTCTGTTTGAATTGCAGTGGCAGCGCTCTGAGCGAGGAAAGGAGCCGGCTGGCTCCCGCAGCTCACAGCCCCCCACCCCCCTTCCTGATGACCACTGGGATAATTCAAAGAGAAAGAGTAAAAACTCACCCCAAGGTATGGCAAGGGAAGGCATTTCAGACTTCAAGAGGTCTGTGCGTGTTTTCTGCGAGACAACAAACTTCCCAGCTCTCTGCTTCACCTGCACCTCGCTCACGTGACCCCAGATGGGCAGGCCCTCCTTCCTTGAAGGGGTTTTGCCGGTGATCTCACACAGGAGTCTCTTCCTTTATCACGGCACAACGCGGTTGGCCCCACTGTATCTTGCAAAGAGCTGATATTCCAATGATGTTATTAAAAAGTGGCACCTCTCATGCACTGTGAGAAAAATCTTTCCGGTGGGGGCAAGGAGACTGCGATCTGTTTTCCCCAAGGAGCTCACTTCAACCACAGCATTTGATGTATGGTGACATCTCCCCACACCCTGACACACATACGTGCACACGCACACACCCCACAAACACATTTGCTAGCTGAGAGGAACAAGGAAGTTAAGGGACTTGTTCAAGGTCACACAGAGGGACAAGGAAGTCAAGTCATTTAAACAAGGGCAGAAAACATTCAGCCCAGTGCTTTTTGGCTCTTAGTCCTTCTCTCTGACCCTGATCATCCACCTCCTCACCTCCTTTTCAGCTGAATAAATGTGTGATGCGCACTAGAAACGCCACTGCAACTCAGTCTATCACTTACAAACAGTGGCTTTTAGCTAACAAGAGTGCTGTTAACTCTTACTCCCTATGGGTATTTCTCAATTCAGGGTTGTGTGATTTTATTTTTGCTTTCTGGGAACTCAAATGTATGCTTTATCTCAGCATAATATCCAGATCTGTGTGCTGAAGAAAACCTGGGACAAAGAGGTAGGTCTTCGTTCTGGTTCTGGCTCCACCCCTGACAGACCATGAGACATGGAGGTCTGTTCTGAGGTTCTCCAAGGCCCAGCTTCCTAGGAAGTAGAATGCAAATTATAATACCTTACCTGCCAACCTCACAAGGATATGATGAGAAACAAATGAGATTTCAAGTTCGAAAAGTTTTGAAATCATTAGAAGAAAACACGATTTCTGTCTAGAGAAATCATGAAATAGTGAAAAGCTAGTGGGCTGGGTATGAATCCTGGTTTCAGCTGAGTGCTCTTGGGCAAGTTATTTAACCCCCTCTGAGTCCATATAAAATGGGGAAGGAAAACCCATTTGGCAGAGTTGTGAGGAAGATGAAATGAGTCTGTTTTAAGCTCCCAGCAGGGCACCTGGCATGAGGGAGGTGACTATAGGGTGTTAGTTCCTTTCTTCTTAGTACTCTACACTCCATGCTTATAGCACACAGACTCTGAGACCCTTGAAGGGAGTTGCACATCTTACTCATACTTGAATACTCAGCACCTGTGACTGTCTCTTACATTACCATAACTCAAAAAATACTTGTGGTTATGAATGAATATATAAATTAGGGATAAACAAATCAAAAAGAATTTGTTTGGTTTCAAGAATTAATTATAATATTTGACACTGTCTACAGACCTGGCTTTTTAATTGGGAGCATGGAAGTGAGTTTGCCATTTTTATTCACATTGGAACAATTACGTGGTAATTTGTGCCTCTGACTCATAGATTGGTTTAGGATGATCCAAATCTAGCAGCAGTCACACAAAACAAATCTGACTTATCATCTGGCCCAACTCAACATTGCAACAACTAGTTTCACAGCAGGAATTCGATAGACAAGTAAACACTTGGGGAAAATTCCCTTGTGAAGTAATCACATGCCTAGTCGGAACCGTCTTAAAATTTAAGAGCCAATTTTTAAAATAACTGTCAAATTAACCTGGCTAATTGCTCTGGTTTCCAGTAGTTGATCACAAGTAGGAAGGAGGGGACTGATCTCAAAGGTTAAAGGGGATATAAACAAAAGAGACCCAACAGTGCCCGAGTGAAATGATGCTTAGCAACGTAGATAACAGTATATATTTGCAAGGTCCATTTTCATATTGCTTTTCCTGGCATTTTTGGAAAGTTGTTCTGGATGGATTTGTTTTTCAGGGTATTTGATTATACATGTATCATTATTTTTAATATTACTCATAAAGTTGTCAAAAATAAACCTTGCCATTAAATGTACCCCAAAATTAGTTTCAAATATCTTGCTTTTTTTTTTTTTTTTTTTTTTAATGAAAATGTTGTACTAGGTGAGACTGGAGAGAACACAGAGAACGGCAAAGGGGAAAATATCCTAAAGCTTTGAGAACTGTTGTTTGAATATCTTCTTTCTCCTGCTCCCTAAGAAATTAATGAACAGACAACCCTGAAACTTCAAAGCAGTAATACCCTGCTTTGGGAATTGCAACCACCATCTTGGTTGTTTAAAAATGAGCACACATGAAAATGATGTATCAGCATATCTTTTCAAGTTTTTTTTTTTTCTGTTGGAAATTAATCAACAACCCTCCAGTTATTTATGGCTTAGTAAACACAGAAGAAAAAAGTTAGATCTGTCTGAAAACAAAATAAAAATATTATTCATCACAAGAGTAAGACATGGTCATAGTCAAATCTATAACTGGGCAGAAAAATGTAAGGTGAAAATCCCATCTCCACAATTATCATTTAACACTACTTCACAAAGATAAGTGTTTTGTTTTTCCTTCCTGAAAATGCCCACGCCTATGTAAGATTATATTTGTATAACTTTCTTTTCCTTTTGCATTTAGGGAGTGTAGTCAAATGTGAGTGTCTGAATTTGAGTAGCTCTGTTTCTTTGTATCTCAGACAGGCCATGGGCACGATGGTTATGCGGCCAGATGTTGAAGCCAGATTTCCCAAGTTTATAAATTGGATGACTCCAGATAAATTGCCTAATTTAGCTATGTCTCTGCTTCGTCACCTAGAATGTGGAATAATAATACTGCTATCTCATGAGCTTGTGAGGACTATGTGAGTTAATATAGCAAAGTGTCCAAACAGTGCCTGGTTCAGCACAACCCGTTAATAAATAGTTATTAACACAGCCACATCTGATCACTCCAAAGTTCCAAAATATTGCCTTTATTCTGGTTGCATATATTCTTAGCTTTATATCTCCTCCAGCTCAGTGTGTGTGTGTGTGTGTGTGTGTGTGTGTGTGTGTGTGTGTGTGTGTGGTGTGTGTTAAAGTGGTAAAGAGAGAAGGTCCTGCATTTTCTCCCAAGCTGTTCTTTTTTCCAAAGCACCAGTACTTCAAAGGCTGTACCACCGTTCCCGAAAGCTTTCAAAATTTGGAGTAAACTCCATCTCTTTCTCATTTGATATCTCTCCTGTGCTCTAGATGTATATGGCCTATTTCTGACAGTTGAGTTTATGTCTGAGCTACGCTGCATTTTAGGAAACTTCCAGCACAAAAAGAAAGACTTGGCTTCAGAAGGGATCATGACTGGCCAGTTGATCTGTTAAATAATATGCCAAATACTGGGGAAATAACAAGGAGGAGAAAATTACATTCACACTTCTTTATTGGTGCCATTAACAGTGTTTTGTCATCCAGCTGATGAAGCGGTGCCATCTCCCCAAAAGCATCGCCTCGCAAGACTACCTGGAGCCTCGTCCAACCCTTCACCTCCTGTGCCTGCAACTCCCTCTGCTCCCAGGTGGGGGGAAGCAAGGGAAAAGCAGAGGTGACGCTGAGGATGCGCTAGTTTAGTGGAAGCCAAAGGACCGTGCCACTTTCCATAAGACTCTCCTTAAGTGTAAAAGCCATTTCTATATTGGTGTCATCCGAGCCGTAGTGAGCTTTCCCCACCCCCACCTCCCCCACTGTTATGGAGGTCAGGGGACCCTTCTTTGAGCCAAGAATCAGCTGAACCCATTCCATCCTCTGCCTTTCATTGTATGTGCTGCCTGGCCCCGGAGACCTTATCAACAACAGCCTCACCTCCCTTCTGTCTTCCCCCAACGCTTATTAAAGTGAATGTCTTCTTTCTAGTAAACTAGGAAGGGTACAGCATACTTCTCCCATCTCTCACCCCTCCCCTGGTTATAGTTCCTAGTCTGAAATTCATTCCGCCCTCCCTCCCCACTTTCCCCCTCTCCTCCCCACTCCCTCCTGTCTCTCTCATTTTCTCTCTCTCTCTCTCTCTCTCTCTCTCTCTCTCTCTCTCTCATTCTCTCTCTCTGTGTCATTTTCTCTCTCATTCTCTCTCTCTCTGTCTTCCCCTCTGTTTCCTCCCTACCTCCTTCCTGTCTTAGTTTCTCTTTAGGATTTCATTTTGTTTCAACAATGAATAGTTGTCTAAACTAGAGAGTGTCTATCTCCCAGAATTTGATAAGAGACTCTTATAAAATATAAATTGGATTAAGCCACACATCTGTTTAGGACCCATTGTATTCCAGATTAAAATCCAAGACTTTACCAAGCCTTTCAAGGTCAGAGCTAATGAGACTGTCCTCTGGCCTCACCTCTTTTACACTTTGTCTGGCTCACCACACCCTAGCCGCAGTAGACTTCCTTCCATTAATAATAGCAGTTATTGTGAGCCAAGCCCACCTGATTGTCACAACAACCCTATGAGGTCAGAATAATTATTCCTGTTTCAACATGAGGAAACTGAGGCACAGAGGGGTGACACATGACTAGTAAAGACCAATCTAGATTTTAAATTCAGGCTTCCCCTGGACCACTACATAGTGCTGTGTCTCTCCAACGGTTCAAGCATGCCAAACACTTCCCTGCCTCAGGACTTTTGCATGTGCTGTTCCTCTGTCTGCTTGACTTTTCTCCCAACCCTTCTACTGGATAACATCTCTTCATCTTCTAGGTTTGAGTGAGATGCTAACTTCCTCAGAGAAACTTTCTCAGAGCGGCCAACACACTAGCATAAAGCATCCTCCATTATTATTCTCAATCATAGCCCTCTATTCTTTCCCCCCATCTTTGCTCATAACTTATTAGCATGATTTATTATTTGTAGGTTTCGGTATGTACTTACATGACTTTTTCAAAAATATTTGCTATCCTTTTCTATCAGGCCCCTTTCTGTGGGGGAGGGGGACGACATTAATTTCCACAACCTATTGACATCAGGTTTGGTCATGTGACTTGCTCTGAGAAAAAAATGCTGGAGCCATTGTGCAGCTCTGCCCTGTTCCTTCTTTGCAGATAGAGGCTGCTCCAAGATAAAGACCTCAGTCCAAAATAGAGAGAGCAGGAAGTGGAGTTTTGATGGACCTCACATGAGCAAGGAATGAACTTTTGGGCCAGGTGCGGTGGCTCACACCCATAATCCCAGCACTTTGAGAAGCAGAGGTGAGATTATTGCCTGAGCCCAGGGGTTCAAGAATAGCCTGGGCAACTTGGCATCAAAAAATTAGCTGGGTATGGTGCACGTGCCTATAGTTCCAGCTACTTAGAAGGCTGAGGCAAAGGATTGCCTGAACCCAGCAGGACGAGGCTACTGTGGCCGTGATTGTGCCACAGTACTCCAGCCTGAGCAACAGAGACGCCAAGTAACAAAAAAAAATTTTTTTAAGCAATAACAACAACAAAAAGTCCTTCGATGTAGTAAGTCTCTAGGATTTGGAAGTTACTTGTTACTGCAGTATAACTTGGTCTAGGTTGACTGGTCTTGGGCTTCCTTAACATTTGTCTCCTACACATTTCATGAAGTCAGGGACTGCATCTGTTTCATTTGCTACTTTTTACTCTGTGTCTGGCAAAGAGCCTGGTACATTGAAGCAGTCAACAAATATTGGTTGAGTGAATAAACGTAGAATTAACGGACACACCAACCAGCACTTGAGGGCTACCTTTTGGTGTGTATCACCATGCTGAGTGATTAGCTTTTTGTAAAGCGAATCTGCTCTCACCTTTGGCTCTGTTATGCCCTACCCCTAGGCACCCTCCACACCTCTTCTCTACTCCATCTTCCAGAAGACACAAAATTTTGACATCACTTTTAGTATGTATGCAGTTGGTATGGAAGTTTTAATTGCTAGGAGAAATAACCCTTCATAACCATTTAGCTTTTTAGAAAAAACAAAAAAGTCTCTTGAATATCTTCTTTCCTATAAAAAATAGCTTGTCTCCAAATGGTCAAGGGACTTAAAAGAAACGATCACAGCTTTGAGGCTGTTTGCTCTCCACTCAGGCAAGCTGAAATAAAATCCACATATTGTGGTAAGATACTACTAATACATTTTGAAAATACAAGGAAATGCACTGGCTTTCTCTGAAGCAGAAGATTTTTTCCCCTTATATTTAAACTGTCTCTAATTTCAATATAGGAATATATAGGAACTATTTTCTTCAACAAAGGATTTTGCTAAAGATTCTAAGTAGTAGAGGACATGTGGACAGAAGAATGATGTTCTCTCCTGAAGACAGTCTAGGTAATCTGTCCCTTTTCACTATATATCATGGAAGTCATTTTCCCTAGAGGCTTCCAGTATAACCCTTGTCTCTGCAGATGACAGTAGGGACTACATCTTTTTAGATTTGCATCCCTCACACCTAGCCTACTGCCTGGCATGTACAAGGGGGAACCAAAAAAACCCTGAAATTATTTTTTGTAGGGTGAGCCCCTTGTAGTATAGGTGTCGCCCTCTAAGCAAGTGTTCTAGGAACCCATCGGCACTAGTGTACCAGCTAGCATTGTTTGAGAGGTTGTATTCACTTTTAGCGAATTTTTTTTTGAAGATACTTTCAATGTGTTTGCCCATTTCATAATGGGTGATGTACAAGCAAATCTGCCCACACTGCATTGAGTGTTCAGCAGTTTTTTACCAAAAATGCCATGACCCCAGTGTCCCACCCTCCCTATTCATCCAATCTACTTTTTTTGTTGTTTCCCCAGAAGAAAAAAGTCCTCAAATGGAAATGTTTTGCTGATGTGGAAAAGGTGAAACAAAAAACAGCAGAAGCACTAAAAAGGCATCAAAATCGACGAGTTCAAAACTGTTTTGAGCAGTGGAAAAAGCAGCTCAATAGGTGAATTGCATCAAACAGAGGAGAGTACTTTGACGGTAACTGGAATTTAAACATACAAGAATAAATACACAATTTTTTATAAATAAATTCTTGGGTGTTTTTGGGTCCCCCTTCGTAACAGAGTCTTAGTCAATGTTTGCTCAGAGCATGGATGGTTCGTTGAAACAAATGAGAAACTGGAAGTGCAAGGAAGACTTGAGGTCTCTTCTCATTTGCATCTCTTTCATGGAAGAGGGAATCGAATGGAGGGCATGGGTGGTACAGCAACGTGCAACTCCTCTTCCTCCTCAGAACCTACTGTGTGGTCAGGACCTGGCTTCCAACTTCCAGTTATTTGGATCTTGTTTACATAAGGCTGGGGCCAGTCCCTTCCCCATCTTGAGTCTCATTGGCAAAACGAGCTTCTGGTCCAAATGGTCCCTGAGATCTTTTCTAACTCTGATGTGGTGTGCCTTTTCTTTGGAACACCCCAGACACAGGAGGACTTTGTCTCTCATCATTGTTTTTCATTACCCCATCTTTAGAACTTTATGTGCATTAAACCAATTGCTAGTTAATTGCTCCTGAATACAAGCTTACTCCTAATTAGTCAGTGTCTGGGTTCACACTACAGCAATTAACCCCTAAATGGAATAATTGCTCTAGAATAAACACAGCATCATTATTTTTATGCTCAACCTTTCTTCTCACCAACACCCCTCTCATTACTACAGGAGAGAACTCTCTGTTGAGGGCTTGCTACTTTCTCCTTGGCCTCCATGTGGTCTTTTCCATGTGGTCTTCCATTCTTCTTCCCCATTGGCTCCTAGTTGCCTGGGTGTCACTATGGCCTGCTGTCAGGTCACTGTCCTGACCCGTGACATTGTAGCTCCGTGGATTCAGCAATAATCTCCCCTCTGAATTTACAGGTCTCTTATGGGTCACAAAGGACCAGACTTGTACCATGAATAAAAATACCACCTGCAAAAAACACGATCAGGAAATTTGGTGGCTTGTTTCCAATTTTCCCAAGATAGCAGTGTTTGGATTATACAAAACTAGTTTTGTCTATTTTCAGCATTTGTGAATACATGGGTGAGAGAGAGACAGGGCTGCCAGTATAACCCACAGTTAGTCAACACACACTTCCCAAACACGCTGCGTTTAATGCAGCATGAATGGAACAAGTGGTGAGAATTGACTGTTACCAAATTTGTTAAAGTGATTCATAGGTATTTAAACTTGAGTATGCTTTTACAGTTTGAGATAATTGGTCTATTTAAATAACTAGCAACACACACACACACACATACACACACACACACACACACACACGCACACTGTATTTTTTCCCTTCCTTTCTCCGCACTCCCCTGCTGAACGTTTCCTGCATGTTTACAGCTTCAAGCACTCAGCAACAGGGTGATGTGCAAAGCATGTCAATCTATGACCCAGTCACAGGGACCTGACCACAGATATGTCATTTGCCATATTAGACTTCAGGCTGCCCTTTGGAATGACTTTTCTCCCTTGAGAAAGGGGAAAAGTGATCATGGGCACATGATTTTCACTGTAAGCCCATTTCACATAGTCAACAATGTCAGAAGTCAGGTGGAGGTGGGGAAAAGAAGGGGAAAAGGAAGCACATAGGAAAGCTTACAGGAAGCTCTTAGGAAATTTGGGCTAACAGTAGGGAATGGGGCCCAGGACTGTGTTTTTTGCTTGAGGCCTAGTCCAGGAATGGATAAGAGACTTGTCAGCTGGTGAGCAGGAGAGCAGAGAGACTGAGAATTCCATCTCAGAGCCAGACCTGGTATATGCAAAGTCCTGCTCAGTCAGCACTTGCTAGCTTTGGGCCTGGTTCCTATAAACCTCAGTTTCTTCAGCTGAAAAATGGGGATATACCTATCTCACGCTGAAACAAATGAGATACAGTACACAAGGCATCTTGCGTAGTTCCTGGCATACAAGAACACACGATAGATACTGGCAGCTATCAGTGTGGAGTTAATAACAGCCTTGAATTTGAATGTGTTCAGGCCCGCAGCCAAAGGTGCAAATCTGAAAAATGTACTCATTGCTCAAAACACTCTGCTGCCAGAAAAAAATATATATGTATAAGATGAATGTACAAATCTACAATGATAATCAGCCTTAATGGCATGTCCTAGAGTCAGAGTGCACAGGTGTGCAATCCACACACCTGAAAGCTGTAACCTTGAACAGATTTTTAGCAATGGTTGTGCCTCTTTATTTCCTGTGCATTGTCAAGCCTCAGACACTGGAGATCTGGAAAAATGTTGTTTTATTCAGGTTTCTTTCTTTTTTTGCTTATAAGCACCTCAATGGAACATGGGGAATTTTAATGGCAAATGGACCTATTATGTCCCATTCTCATTTCCTGCACTAATTCTTAGCAATTCCATCAGCTCATTCATGCAATTAACACCGAGGCTGTTCTATTAGTCACTCTTCATGGCATGGCAGAAGCCTTTTGGGTAAAATGTGTGGTTCCAGGGTATCTGCTGCGATCGGCAAGGTATTTCTTTTGCTGCGGGAAAGAGAACTAGATTGAGGAAAAGAATATGCCCTTCCTTTTCCCCTTCTTTCCCCACCCCCACCCTCTCCTGGCTTCTGATGCTGTTGACTACGTGAAATGGGATTATGGTGAAGATCATGTGCCCATGATCACTTTTTCCCTTTCTCAAAGGAGAAAAGTAGTTCCAAAGGGCAGCCTGAAGCCTAATGTGGGTGAGGTGGGTGAGTGCACAAGAAAGACCCACTTTCCCAGTAGAAGGACACATACACGGGCTGGGCAGGATCTAATAGCAACCAGGACATTCTCTTCAGTATCAGCTGAAGGAATTTCCTTCTAGGTTGCTTCTCAGGGCTTCTGCTTATTCTTCAAGAGCTCAAGGCATTAATGGGGGAGGGAGTGAAGAGTGAGTTGGGTTGATTGACTGCCTTCTGTTGTAGCCATGATCTTGGAATGGGACGTGGCTGTGATACCATGCTGGTCAGTGTCACTCTCTGGAAAATGGCATTATGATATTTTCTCCAGGTACCCAAGGAGGTTGTTAAGAGGACCAGAGATGATGCTGGCAGAACTTGAGAAGGATCCATTCTGGCTTTCCAACCTCGGGCAAGTCAGCTGAATGCCCTTGCTTGTAAAATGAAAGGATTCGATTCAATGAATTTTGGGACCTTGGGCTCTGGTGAGATGCTGTGATGTTTGAATCCTGGCTCCACCACTCAGGAAGCAAGTGTTCTTGTCTAGACATAAGTAGTATGCACCAGGAGTTGCATCTGTCCCAGGCACATGGAGAATTGTTCTTTCCAAGCCCCTGGCATCTGGGCAGAGCCATACAACTTGTTCCGGACATTGGCCTGAGAGCAAAAGTGACATGTTTTTTCTGGGCTAAAATATGTCATTGTTGATGTGAGACTCTCCACTTCCTCTATTTCCCTGCTGCATTAACCAACATCGCTCTTTGTTTTAGATTGTATCACTTCAAGATGTTGATAGCTATGCTGGCCTGATTGCTGAGTCACTGCAGGGGGACAGTTGGCCCTGAGAGTCACTTAGACCCACAGTAGAGTTTTTAAAATAAGACACATACCTTTGTGTGCTTGTCTCTGAGATATTCGACCTCAACCTCTGTGGCTTTTTTTGTTTTCTGTTTTAACATGGAATTATTGATATAACCTGCCTCATAGGATGCTCATAATGATTACATGACATAATGAAAAGGGCTTGTAACAAGGTCTGGCACATAGTAAATACACAAGAAACATTTAACTTTCATTATTATTCTCCTTTGGCCTTATGATTCTTTTATAATATGCTTATATTATCCTAAACCATTCTTTTCCGCAGAAGTGTTTAACCAAAATTGCAGTCTGCTATGGATTGAATTGTGCTCCTCTCTCCACAAGTTCATATTTGAAGCTTTAACCCCCAATGAAATAGTGTTTGGAGATAGGGCTTTGGGGATGTGATTAAGTCATGAGGCTGGTATCCTAATGATGGAATTAGTGCCTTTATGAAAAGAGATCAGAGAGTGCCCATTCTCTCTCTCTCTCTCTACCCCTCCTCATGGGCGTGTGTGTGTGTGTGTGTGTGTGTGTGTGTGTGTGTGACATGACGACACAGCAAGAAGGCAGCTTTCTTCAAGCCAGGAAGAGTGCACTCAACAGCAACAAATCAACTGGCACTTTGATCTTGAACTTCTGGCTTCCAGAACTGTGAGTAAATAAATGACTGTTGTTGAAGCCATGAGGTCTTTGGTGCTTGCTATGGCCACCTGAGCAACACTGCCCCTTCTGCAAGCTCCCATAGCACTCGGACTGCTCCAAGCTAGCAGCAGTTATATTGAATTTCAATTGTGCCTTTATTTGTCAATGTTCTCTACCAAACTTTGAGCCACTTAGGGAGCAAGGATTGTGTATTTTCTCTCTGAACACTCCCAAATTTATGTCAGTGAATGTTTCATAGACATTTGTTGAATAAATGAAAAGTAAGCTCTGCATCTTTCTTCCAGTTTAAGGAAACACTACTGTGTGAGGCTGAGAGTGTGTTCCACAACCCAGAAGAAGATATCTGTGTTCCTTGAGTTATTCTCAAGGATGGTCATTGCTACTTGGTGGCCTTGGAAACAGAAGGCCACTGAAATCACCTTGAGATCCTAGTGGGTAAGACAGGAAAATGTGAGCTGGGTAGGAAAAGAGGATTTGAATGTCTGGTAGAGTTGATGTGTGATTAACAAAAGAATTGCTCCTTGGTTGATTGGAGTGTTGGAGTAATTCCTAGTCATCTGCTATAAAAGAAGGTTTTTCTGTGGAGACTAATAAAAATATTTTTATTCCTGGGTGCGTATTCTGGTATGAAAAAAACATATTTAGGTTAAAATGTTATATTGATGCATTTGGGTACCCAGTGTCCATATTGTCTTGATTTGTAACAAATTAAATTATAATAAGGTTTTGTACTTCTATATTTCTCCAAGAATTTCACATGTGTTATTTTGCAATGACCCTTGAAAGTAGACGGGTAACTATAGGTATAGTAGACATCAATTATATTGTCTGCCCAGTATTCCCTGACTCTTCAGTGGAAAATGTTCTTCCTTATGTTTTGGAACATTTCTGGCACCCAATCTTCAAGTTCCGGAGGGACTTTCAAACATGGAATGAAAGGGCATATGACCGAAGACAGGGCAATCAAATCTCTTCATGGTTTCCATGGGAACTAAGGAAAGAGAGAAAGTTTCTATCTCATAGTAGAGTTGAAATAAACAAGCATAGGATTTGCCTGTTGTCATGTATTTCATCTTATGGAGATCTGCACATGGAGAGAGAAGGAAGACAACATATAGACAGAAGCAAAGGCAAGGCTTGAAGAATCAGCTCTCTTTTGGTTGTAAGTGACAGAAAGCCAACTTTAAACAACTTAGGAAAATAAAGGAATTAATTGACTGATTTTACCAAACTGTGGAAGAAATTTGCTACAACTGAGTCCTAGAAATGACCGAAACTTCTCGAACTCTCTCTCTCTCTATTTTCCAGATATAACTACTGAGGACAGAGAAGCTAAATGAGTTATTCAAGAGGGAATGGAAATTACATTTAATGAACACTTACTATATGCCAGGCAATGCATTTTATGCTGTATATACTTTCTTATAAGAAAGTGTCATCTTCCTCATCTTACAGGTGGAAATGGAGGTCATGTAGCTAATATTAGCAGAGCTGGGATTTGAACCAAAGACTGTCTGGCTCCAAAGGTTGTGATTTACTCTTGTACTAGAATGTCTGAAGGCAGCTAGTTAATAAGTAACAAAGCCAGATATCTCAAGTATTGGGCAAGTCTTCTTTTCACCACATAATGCTGCCAGTCCTAAAATATTTGAGGAAAAGTCTAGAAGTATCTATATAATTTATCTAACTGTTAAAAGATATTATCTAGCCCTCATTATTTTTTTATAATATAAAAGTATGCTTTGCTTTTCTGTAATCAGCCCTCACCTGTCTAAACACTTTTCTGATTACCATGACTACTTTTCCTACCCTTGGGTGAGAGAAGTGTTGATTCTGAAATGGAAACCAAGTTCACCATCTCTGTATCCTGTCAAATATTATAAAAAACATAATATCACAAAAAGCTTGATTTGGTACTTTGGCCAGGCCTTTAGCAGAGATGCTGTGAGACCACGTGTTGCCTGAGGAAGTCTTCTAATGTGTACAAACCATTAGGAAGGGGAAAATGGGGAATGAAAGAAAACTCCAAAGGAAAAGACAGATTATCATGGGGAAAAGAAGTAACAATGTGAGGAGGAATGGCCAAAAAAGCATGATACTAGCAGCAAGTAGAACAGAGGACATGGATGTGAAACTTGGGCCACCTGGAACAAAGTAGGAGATGAACAAAACTAAGGGTTATTATAAAGAAGAAAAAAACTGAGAAGACAACTCAGCCATGAAAAAAGAATAAAATCATGTCTTTTGCGACAACATAGAGGCTATTATCTTAAGTGAAATACTCAAACAGAAAGTCAAATACTGTATGTTCTCACTTATAAGGTAGAGCTAAATAAAGTATACGACAGAGATTGTGGAATGATAGACAGTGGAGATCCGGAAGGGTGGAAGGGTGGAAGGAGAGTGAGGGATGAGAACTTACTTAATGGGCACAATAGACATAACTAGGGTGATGGCTACACGAAAAGCCCAGACTGTACCACTCTGCTGTATATCCATGAACAAAACTGCCCTTGCATCCCTTAAACTTATACAAATGCAAATATAAAATAAAATAAGTAAAGCTAGATGTGTCAACCCATGTAATGCAAACCAGTGCAGAAGAAAGCATGTTGTAATAAAATATTCTCAAGGTTTGCTTAACCAAAACAAAGAACAAAAAAACTGAGCAGACAAAAGGGTCCAAAAATAGTGGTAAAAATATGAACTCCTTCATTGGCACTCATCAAGAGAGAAGAAAATTCTAAAGAGAAGACAATGACCAAATCATTTGCAAACTGCTTTGGAATGCAACTTTCCTTTGGAAAACAGGATTCTGGGAAAGCTAGTAGACACGCTGAATGTGTTTAGCTGCTCTGTTGCATTTCCCAACACACGTGGCCGGGTGGAGGTGGGACATGGGACACACTTAACAGAATTACTTCCAATTACATTTCAATGACTCCACAAAGTTGAAAAAGAATCTGCAGAAACTTACCTCACGAGTTATATAAAGAAGATAAACAGTTATAGGTTGTGAATAAGTACATAAAAATGGAAGGAAAAAATGGAGAATAATATCTAAGAAAATAAAGTTAGAACCATGAGAGAAAATAAAATAAAATAAAAGGATCTATGGAGAGTCATTTAGCAACTGAAGTAGATTTTTTAAAGCTCAGAATTGAAACCAAAACCTTTTGGGGGTATGAAAGTTTGAAAAGACGAAAGCCACATGAACTGGAATTGAGCCCCCAGAAAAGATAGGGGCAGACCATGAAGGACCCCAAAGGCAGTGCTAAAGATTTTAATGTGTAGTCTAAGATCAGTAGAAAACTACTACTGATCTTAAGGGAAGAGAAGGAGAATGAGATAGAGGGGTAATATAATCAGATTTGCATTTTGAAGATTGCTCTAGCTGGAACAGAGAATGGACTGAAAAGCACCAGATTAGATGCCAGGAAACCAGAGAGGAGGCGACCTCAATTGGTCTAGATAAGAGATGGTGGCAGCTTAGACTAAGCTGATAGTAGTGAAGGAGAGAAGAGGGAAGATTTGAGAACTATTTTAAGAGATGAAATAAATAAGGTTTTATGAGGCATTAGACATGGAGAATGAGAGAGAAGAAAGGGGTGAGTATGAAAGATTACTGAGACTTCACTGAATATATTTGTCATCTTGTATTGTTATCTTATATTATTTGTCATCTTGTATTATAAAGTGCTTACAAAAGTGCCTGGCACATAATAACTTTATGTTGCAAGGGACACAAATTCCAATTTAAACTTGCTTAGACAAAGAAGAAAGTGCATTTGTTTTTTTAACCAAAAAGTCCAGAGGTAAAATCTAAATTCAGGTGCCACTTGATCTGGGGGATCAATTCATGTAACACAATCCCACCTTTTCCCAATTCTTAGCTCTGCTCCTCCCTACATTGGCTTCCTACTCAGGACACCCACGTGGTAGTGAAGTGACTATGAGTAGATCCTCATCAGCAAGACTAGAAACAAAGAGAAAGGTTCTCTTCACAGACAATTCCACACAGACCTGGATCTACATGAAAAATGTTGCAGCAGAGAGGATGGGGGTCTTTACCCAAAGGAAATTCATGGTACCACTATCAAAGCAAAAGAAAATAGATGCTGGTGGCCAAAAAGACAGTAGGCATCCACGATACATCTCCAATAAAGTCACAGCCATCTAGACAGATGCTTTTTTCTTTGGAGCCACAAATTAATTTATAAACATGCATACATTCAATTGAATAAAAACTGGTACAGTTTAGAGTCAGACCATCTCCTCACACAACACAAGACTATGCAAGATTTTCAAAAATTTCTGACGTTGTGGAATTATTGATGGATTTAATTACTTGCTCAGAACCACAGTACAGTTCCGCAATTTATTTGTTACTCTGAGTAAATGAAATCTTTGAAATGATTTTGAGGCATCATTTTATTCTTGGCAAGAAATAATTAAGTCATGTAAATAAAACAAATGCAATACTTGGCTTGATCCTTAAAATGTTTGGTAGTTGTAGTATGGATCTGTGTAGGCAAAGAAGGTGAGAACAAAGGATACGTGTAGTCAGACTTATCTTAGCTCACAGCCAGTTTGTTGATTCCTTATAGCTGTTGGCTCCTTACAAACTGTAGACTGCTGATTGCAGACAACAGATATCAGCTGTCGATTACTTACAACACATGTCTCTATTGCATAGTGGTAGCAGTGGAGACTGTCTGAGCTCACATTTTGCCTCTGTGACTTACTGGCTGTGTGACCTAGAACAAGTTATTTAAGCACCCTGAGCTTCAATTTCCTTATCTGCAAAATGGGAATTACAATAGTACTGCTTTAACTGGTTATGATGAGGATTACATGAGTTAATATTATAAAGTTACAGGCTTGTAACAGTGCCTGGCACATAATAACTGCTTTATATGTATTTGTTGAATAAGCTTGAGAGTTTTTATTTAACCTGAGTCTCAATTTTTTTATCCACAAAATAGACATCATACTACCTGCAACTTCTCCAGATTGTACTGAGGTTTAAATGAGATAATTGTACGTGAAGCTCCCCATAAAGCAGACATTCTATAAATGTGAGCCCCTTTCCTCTTTCAAAGACTGAAAAACTCTTCACATTAGTAGGCATTGGAATGGATCTAAGCTCCATCCCTACCTATTATTCTCTCTTTCTGCATCCTTCAGTAAAGTTCCCTACATACGAACCTTCAAGTTGCAAACTCCAAGTTGCTCGTTCACGTGTCCAATCACATAAGTTAGATCATGGGTCTGGTGTACATCGTCACATGTGTGCATCCTCTACAAGTGGTTGTGCTTTTGTGTATTTTACTGGACACTTCTGTATAGAGTATAGTAGTACAGTATCTTTATTTCAAGTCCAGGATGTCCGGAAGCAAGCATAACAGCAATGGTGATGTAGCTATAGCTGATTTTGTTAGTTGGGTACCTAGGCTGGACTTATGAACAAATTGGACTTACAAGCAATTGTGCGTAGGAAACTTCCCATAGTTCTCTATGGCTCTCCTACTAGATTGTAAATCCCATGGCAAGTACCATGTTTGAATTGCTCACCCCTGCACACCTACCAGTGTACACATCCACGTGCACACTGACAGGCACATGGTAGATGCTCAGTAAAAAGTTGCTAAACAAATGATTCTTCAACCCTTCACTTCAATGCACTTTGCCCAATTAGCAGTGTCCTCGGACACTTCAAGACAGATTCAGCAAAATGGACAACTCATGATCCAGACAATTTTTCTCTTTCTGTGTAAAAATTCCATCTATATAAAAATAACTGAGCAGAACTGCAAACAGCTGTCACTTCATGTAGACATATGCAAGCACAAAGCCCTGTGTGATGGGCATAGTTCTTGAGTTGTGCCGTGTTACATTCTGTCAAATGGAATACGTTAGGAAAGAAAGCATGAGTCCATAACTTTAAAGTTACAAGTAGGCATTTTGCAGATAGAAAAATAAGGGATTTGAGAGATGTATACTTGACAAACAAACAACTCTGTGCTTCCCAAGTTTTAATTTAAGATAGGGCCAATCTTAGTCTAAAACACTGTAGCAGAAGAAACTTCACGATGTTTCTCATCGTTTGGATCCTCTTCCATTATTTCTATTGTCCTGGGCAATAAATTTCAGTATTTGATCAAATAATGGCATATTCCATGCTATCCCATTCAGGTATCCCCAGTTTATCTATAATGATTTTCCTCTTGTCAGCTCATTTCTTAAACCTTTGCTGAATCTGGTTTCAATGGTACTATAAACAATCATCATTGCATTGTAAAACTGGAAACTCTCCACTAAAATAGTGTTTTGATCTGGGTTGCCATAGTAATAAGTGTATGCGCCCCTCTTTGGAGGCCTTGTTATATGAAGTATCTGTGATTTGCTCAGAATGGCCCCAGTTCATCTGTCAAAATGGGTTTTTCCTTTTTTAAAATAATGATCTCGAAAATCCCACAGAGGCCACAAATATTTTACAACCATAACGAGGAGCATTGGAGTAGTCAAGCTTTATAAATCTATGCCATTATTACATTAGAATAAATCATGTTTCTTAGGTATATTACATGGGCCTGTGTAAGCCTAATTTTAGATCCGCTGTTCAACAAGGGTGCGGTTGTTTATAATGAAAAGAGAATTATTAAGTGTGACTTCAAAAATGCACTATATGTCAGTTCATGTAGAGACCCTGGAGCAAAAAAATGGAAATTACTTCTTATTTCTATCAAAATACTGAAAATAGCTATTCAGGTTCAAACTTAGTTACAATTAGAATGTGACGAACAATGATTTTTTATAACAGCACAAAATTATACATTCCATTCACGTTTGGGTTCAAGTTATTCATTGGTAGGAGGGGATAAAACAAGAAATACTGCAAATTTATCAGTGTCACCATGAAAAAAAAATAATGATGGTACATTATTTAGTATAAAAATGTTCCAGTCAGTTACAGTAATTTGATACAAGAACTATGATATTTTTTCCTGCAGGAACCAGAGTAAACAAACACTATATCAACAAACCAGCAATAGAATCCACAAAAAGGTGTAAGATCATTTTTCATCTAAGACAAATGGTGAAGTTGGTTACTTTCTGTAAGTCACTACCAGCTACAGGGTTATTTTGTGTAATTCACTGCTGGCTACTGCCTCATAATATCTGACGTGGGAATATTAACAACATCAGTGGGCAAAAGAACAGGAAGAATCCATCTGTATTCAATGAATTCTAATTAAAAAGTAATTACGGCACAATGAGGTAGCTGCCAGTTTTATTCCCTCTTCCCGACCACAAACCACACACACATGGAGTGTTAGTCTTCTGCTATTTATACTGCTAAACAATCAGAAAGGCAGGCAGGAACCAGACCCATATTTCCTTCCATTTTTCAGGTGACTTAGTTTTAAACAACTGCAGCCCCAGAAGACATTCGGGGCAAGAGGTGGTGCACATCTTCTGTTATAATTGACCTGGGCTTTGAGATTTCTCTGTCATGATGTATCCCAGAATGTTGCATGATGGGAAGACCCTTGTTATTCCTCCACCAGCCGAGCCAAACGGACAAGATCAAGTAGGCCTGGGACTTGGGAAAAAAGGGAAGAAATATTGACAGATAAGTAACCACTCCAGGAAATGACAGGCAGCTGGTGCAGAGTCGGTACTCTCTGGATTCAGATGTAATCCTTTAACCTCATGCTCAGACTCTGTAATCTTTCAATGAGATGGAAGAAAAGGAGGAAAAAAGCAAATTGCTTAATCAAAGCCCTTAATGTGTGACCAGGATTAGTAACTAAGTCAGAATGACAACCTACAGGTATAAAAAGACTTGACAAAATGGCCTCGGTACTAATGAAGTCGTATCTGCAGGGTGAAATAAGGGAGAATAAACTGGCATTTCAGCTGGCACAGACACCTTTCTCTTACAAGAAAATAGGCACTCAAAACTGATTTTCTGACTACCAGGAATCTTTTTTTTTAACTGCCAAGAGGAAAGGCTACAGCCTGTATTCTTTCTGGTTGGCAAAGCTCCCATTTCAACCACATTCTAGAAAATCGTCTTCATCTAAGAGACGACATAACAGGTGTCAGTTGAGTTTCTGTCTAAAGACGAAGAATAGGCTCTGGCATAAGTCATTTGCTGCTGAGGGCACTAAAGATGTCGGGGTTCTTCCTCAGAAAAGAAGTGCTAACAGACTAAAGTGGCTGTCAATTCACATTAAAAATGGAAAATAATAGCGCACTCGATTTATACAGCATCTTTTGAGGCAACCATCCATGTTATACTGAGATGTTGTGTTAACCTTCAGAAATGGCTGGAAGGATGCACTAGTTATTCCATTCTACAAGAGGGAATTCCGAGGTCCTGAAGAGTGATTCATTATCACTGTGATAGTAGTTGCGTAGCAAGAGCGGCCTCACTGAAAGTAAAGTATTTCAGCCATTTTCCTACCTTCTCCTCAATACATTACCAATCTTCCAGAAATAAGCAACCACGAATGGTTTAGTCCACTGTGACAGTCTGGTCCCGGCTGAGCCCACAGAAGAATAAATGTACGGGGGTCTATAATTGTTCCCTACTGTCTTTTTTCTGGTTTCATATCAGTTATCTATCGCTGTATAACAAATTTTCTGAAAACAGTGGCTTAAAACAATATGGGTTTATTACCTCAAAATTTCCAAGTGTCATAGATCTACGAGAAGTTTACCTGGATGGTTCTGGTCCAGGGTCTCTTATGAGGCTGCATCACCTGACTGTCTGATTGGCATTAGAGGATATACTTCCAAGAAGTCTCACTCACATGGCTGTTGATGAGAGTTCTCAGTTTCTCACTGGATGTTAGCTGGAAGCCTTAGTTCTTCATCATAGTTAAACAGTTTTTTGGTTTTTTTTTTTTAAATTGGGGTCTCCTTCTGTTGCCAAGGCTGGAGTGCAGTGGCATGAACAATCATATCTCATTGCAGCCTCAAACTCCTGGGTCAAACGATCCTCCCACCTCAGTAGCTGGAGCAACAAGCAGGCACCACCACACCTGGCTAATTTGTTTAATTTTTGTAGAGATGGGGTCTCATTATGTTGCCCAGTCTGGTCTTGAACTCCTGAGCTCAAGCAATCCTCCCACCTTAGCCGCCCAAGAAGCTGGGACTCTGGTATGCATCACCCTGCCCAGCTAAACGTAATGCCTCATCAGGTGAACCTCTCCACAAAGCTCAGGGAATGGCAAAGAGTCTCTCCCAGAGCAAGTGATCTAAGAGAAAGAGAGTAAGAGAGTCCAACGCAGAAACAGTAGTGTCTCTTAATACCTATTATTGGGAAAACATACTATCACTTCTGCTGTGTGTGCTTGACCAACCCTGATATGACGTGGACATGACAACCCAAGAGTGTGAACCCCAGGAGGCTGGATTCACTGGGGGGCCACCTTAGGTTGGCACAACTGGCCTTTGGTTACTTTGGCACAAGCTAGGAGAAACGGTTGGGAGATAGAAAGGTGTGCAAATGTGTGTAGGGATGAGTGTTTTGCTGAGTTCAGAAAAAACATTACGATGTCTATCATTAGTCAAGCCACGTAATTAGAGTCGATTTCCCAGGGAGAAAGAATCAGTGGACCAAAGCTGGGGGGCCCTTTTAGAAATGGACTTTGTGAAACTTTGGATATAAATAGCATTGCTTCTGGACCCATATCATACAGGGTTACCGAGAGTTGGAGAGACTTTCACCCCATTCAAGAGCGTTCCATGGAGCAGCAACACTGGGCAGCAGTGTCTGCTATATCCAGTAGGGAGTCAGGAAGCAAGCTTCTCCTAGAGGATCACAGCAGCCATGCTGGAGAGACGTTTCTTCAAAAGGCCTGCAGGAGAACAGAGGGAGAAGACCATGAGCAAGTGTGTTCCTAATCACATGTGAGGCTCCCCTTAGTAAAAATACCTGGAATGTCAAAATCCTGCCATTATGCACACGGATACCAATAAATCAGGCAAGTTCATCAGCAATGCTAGGTGTCCTCATTTGAATTTTCAGACAAGTGAAGTTACACCATATAAGTACAAATCTAAAATACATACTCTGGTGAGGCTAAAGAAATTTAAATGACACAGCCCCCCCATCAAAGACCTCCAAGTCACATATGTGAGGAACAACCTAGCAGATACCCCCTGAATTCACTGAATCTGTCGCTGAACCAGCTTTCAATGTATCCATCTCTTATTTTGTCTCTGACAATCTCCTTTGTAATCCCTGCTGTATATTGATCACTTTTCTCTTTTTCTACTCCACATTGAACAAACCCTTCTGTTCTACTTTTTGTACTGTGACTAAGCTTTCTCTTTCCTGGTACAGTATCTCCTCAGACATACATCCCCGGAATAGATCTCATTGGAATGGCCTGCTTGTGAGCTGGATTAATAGGTCACAAAAGGAGGAATCATATCCCATTCTTCTTTGTACTTCCAATACCTAGTATGGCATCTAGCATATAGAAGGCACTTAGTATATGTTAGAACAGAGTTGTATTATTGCTCTAGTCCTAACTTGTCACAAACAGCTTCAACATCAAGGCATAGCCTTAACTTTGAGGCAATTTTTACTAATGTCCTAACTATAAACTGGCAAAGAAGTCATTCATTTCTCATTTATTCAATTTGAACACTAACTATTCAACTATGAATTACTATTCAACTATTGAATGGCTGCTAGTGTGAGATAATGTACTACTTACTAGTTTTGCAGTGATCCAAAAACCCACAGGACATTTGGTCTCATATCATTTATCGATTAATAGTAGGTACTTAGTTAATGTTGTTTATCTATTAATAAGAGGTGCTTAGTATATGTTGGTAGGTAACAATATATGATAGTTACCTTCTAATACAAAAAGGGCTATCTCACAAGAAAGAGACTAAACTGATATTTAGATGACAGATGGGCATCAGTACCAGGATAGGGATTGCACTCAATCGAGGGACATTTAAGTATGGAAGTTGTTAAACACTGTGAAGGAATTGCCTTGGGAAATAAGGTGCCACCCATAACTAAAAGGTTGGATGATCAACTGTCAGAGAATATGATAATAATAATAATAGCACCCACAAAAATAGTGGCCAACATTTATAAAGTTCTTACTACATACCAGGCACTTTATAACACCCTATGAAGGAGAGACCACTACCATCATTATTTCATATATGAAGAAACTGAGGCTCAAGTAAGTCCTTATATCAAATATAGGTAGTTCAACTCCAAATCCTGTGTGTTTACCACTTACTCGTCTGTCTGTCTGTTGAAATAATTCTTCAGTGAGTGGAGGGTGGGTGACATGTTTTCTTCTAACACTGAGGTTTTCTGATGTGGTAGTTCTCCTTATGGACACCTGTGAAATCAACTGGCTGGTTTCTGCAGTCTACCTACATAAGACCATGGCCTTTTTGTTGTTGTTGTTGAGTTGGAATCTCTATTGCCCAGGCTGGAGTGGTGGCACAATCACAACTACCACAGCCTCGACCTGCTGGGCTCCGGCGATCCTTCTGCCTCAGCCTTCCAAGTAGCTGGAACCACGGGCATGCACCACCATGCCCAGATAATTTTTTTTAATTTATTGTAGAGACGAGGTCTCGCCAAGTTGCCCAGGCTGGTCTCAAACTCTTGGGCTTAGGCAATCCTCTTGCCACTGCCTCCCAAAGTTCTGGGATTATAGGCATGAGCCATAACCTGACACCATGACTTTTTGACTTAAGACTAAAGTCTTTGTTTAACACACAACCTTGAGAGGGATCATGCCTTAAGCTGGTGAAAAGTTAAGAAATATTGTAGAAGAAGATGTTGAAAGAACTGGACCTACTTTTGTTAAAAAAATAAAAAAATGAGGGGAGATATGTCTTCAAATATTGAAGAATTGTTACTTGGAGGAGGAGGTACACATTTTTGTTTTTGTCAAGGGCACAGTGGGAATCAATGGTGAAAATTTTCCCTTGGCTGCTTTCTGTTCAACATTAGGAAAGAACTTCCAAAAACTGGGAGTGCCCAACCTTGGAATGAACTTCTTTGAGATATTGTCAGTTTCCCTTTATTAGATTTTTTCAGCAGGGATACTACAGAAGAGATTCCTCCAATATTAAAAAGTTTTTTGATCTTCAATTCCATAGTTCTTTGGTTAGTGATCTATACCTTTGTACCGGCATTAATAGCTATATTTCTGTGATTAAAATTTTTATTTAAAAGTGTTAAAAATACAAAAGAAAGTAAAAACTACTCATAATCCTAGCACTTGAAGATTAATCAAAGGAAAAAGCAATGATTTCTGCCACTCTTGCCAATGATATGAACAGGCATCTCCCAAAAGAAGATGTATAAATGACCAGCATGCATCTGAAAAAATGCTCAACATCACTCACCATCAGGGAAATGCAAATTAAAACCACAGTGTGATACCACCTTACACCTGTCAAAATGGCCATTATTAAAAAAAATCAAAAAACAATAGATACTGGCATGAATGTGGAAAAAAGGGAACGCTTATACACTTTGGGTAGGAATGTAAATAAGTATAACCTTCATGAAATTGGTATGGAGATTTCTCTTAGAACTAAAAGTAGATCCACCATTTGATCCAACAATCCCACCAGTAGGTATCTACCCAATGGAACGGAGGTCATTATATAAAAAAGATACCTGAACCCACATGTCCATCGTGGCACAATTCACAATTGCAAAGATGTGGAGTCAACCTAAATGCCCATCGACCTAATCAGTAGATAATGAAAATGTGATCTATGTACACTATGGCATATAGTTTGGCTACCAAAAAGAATGGCATAATGTCTTTTGCAGCAACTTGAATGGAATTGGAGAACATCCTAAGTGAACTAACACAGGAACAGAAAACCAAACACCACACGTTCTCAGTTATTCGTGAGAGCTAAACTAAGGATCTGCAAAAGGCTTAGAGAATGGTATGATGGACACTGGAGACTCAGAAGGGGGAGAGGGCATGAAAAGGGTGAAGAGACAAAAATCACCTAATGGGTACAATGTGCACAGATGGGGGTGGTGGATACTCAGACCAAAAGCTACTTGTATCCGCCAGCTCTTGAATTTATTTTTAAGGGAAAGAAAAACGAAAGATAAAAAAGAAGGTGTCAGCCATCCTAATTCTCCTCTCCTTTGTTAATAGGCTGGCTAAATTCATCAAAAGATACAGGAAGTCAATAGATAATATTAATGAGAGTAAATAATTTAAGAGTGGGGACATGGTTTTTGCTGATATATATGTGTATCTATGTATATAATTTTCTGCCATAAATATATCAGGCACATACATTTTTAGAGTTAACTTACATCCTGCCTTAAACTCCATCTGAGCCAACTTGAAGAATGAAAATTGGCTTTTTAAAATAAAACTTCATTTTTTTCCTCCAATGTCTTTTCTTACCTAAAGTCTAAATATGGTCAAGGCTTTTCCATTTTGATGAATGTCTTTCCTTTCATTTTGTCTTCAAAGTAAACGAGGCAGTGTGTGCATGTGGGTGCACCCTCAAGAGGGGTGGCAAGATGTGTTTACCCACAGGACACACGGGTGATCTGCAAATGTACTCACAGAGCAGTCACTTTACGTTTTTCTTCATAAACCTGTTCCTCTTCTTGTCTTTCTTTATCTCAGAAAAAGGCACTGTCTACTCCACTGTGCAGGTCAAAAACATAGGATTTATTTATTACTTAGAGTCAGAGTCTCAGTCTGTTGCTGAGACTGGAGTGCAGTGGCACAATTACAGCTCATTGCAATCTCAAGCTCCTGGACTCAAGTGAACCTTCTGCCTCAGCCTCCTGAGTAGCTGGGATGACAGGCACACACCACCACGCCTGGCTCATTTTACTGATTTATTTTTGTAGAGACAAGGTCTTGCTGGGTTGCCCAGACTGGTCTCAAACTCCTGGGTTCCAGCAATCCTCCCACCTTGATCTCCCAAGGATTACAGGCATGAATGAGCCATGGCATCTGGCCGGGAGTTCTCTTTAATTTATTTTCTCTCACTCTCTCCATCCAGCTCATCAGCAAGTCCTGCTTCCAAATTTATCCCAAATTTGACCACCTCATGATCTTTATCCAGGTGACCAGTCCTTCTTTCTGGGGTGCTCTTAGAGTCCCCTTGCTTCTACTCTTGCTCCCTATAATCCTTCTGCACACAGCACCCAGAGGAACTTCTTTATTAAACACAAGTTCAACTATGCCTCTCCTCTGCTTAAAACCCTCCCGTGGTTTCCCATTTAATGGTTTCCCATTCGAAGACATTCCAAACTCCTTACTCTAGCGATAAAACCTACCCTGACTGATCCTGATTACAGCCTCACCTCCACCTTCCCCAGTCCCTGGCCTTTGGTCTGGTGCTCGCAGACACCACGCAGGTGTCTGCCCGGAAACCTCCACACAAGTGGCACCCTCTACCTGTAATGTCATCTCTGCATGTCGGTCTCCTTTTGATTCAGAGCTCAGCTTAGATTTCACCTCCCAGAAAGAGCCATCTCCTATCACCGCATCTGACGGAGTTACTCTGCACCCCACTACCTTATTTTAATTCTCTGTGTATTTATTTTTATCTTGTATCTTTACCCCAACCAGAGTGCAAGATCACCCTTTTAACTGCTAAGTCTCAGGTTCTAAAACAAACCCCGATGTCCAGTAGGTATCCAATAAACATAAATAAGTCTGTGAGTGAACCCAGACAATGACTGTCCATTGCACTGATTTTTTTCTTGTACCCAAGCTCCCCTGGTCCTAACATTGCAATATCATGCCATGGTAATGAGCCCAGCTCTGAGGTCTTTTAGTCACTGAATAAAAAAGTCTAACTCTTGGGGCAGATTTGTGAACATGTGTGAAATCAAGCATGAAAAAAGAAACCAAGACTTTCTTATGTGGATCTAATTTGGGAAGATAACTGCTAAGAAACTAGAAAAGGTTGGAAAGAAACTTCAGGTTTAGACAATTCCCCATTTGCTCTCAGTACCATTAGCTCTCTGTCCATTGAAGTGCTATCACTGATAGAGACAGTCAGAGTTAGAAAATTTGGGTTCAGCTTTTATGAATTAACACTGTGAGTGCCTTGTGGTCTTGTGGTAGTTGTGAACTAGATTGGTATTGGTCAAATTGAATGGCACCAGGTTAGAAAGATGTATTGATCTTTTTTTCCCCTGAAGACACTTTCCTGAATAAAACTCCAAAATGATTCTTATTGAACCAAACCTTTTAGTGAACAGTTTATTAAGTACCTACCACATATACACAACTATATATGCATGCATGCCTTATACATACAGCTGTGTACTTACAACTAGACATTGACAGAGTTGGAATTGGAACCTGACCTCTTTGCTATGAACTCTCACTTCCCTTGCTTGTCCTACCTATGCGTTCTGAAGTGGACTGCCTCCTCGGGAGTGCCTGGTCAGTGAACAGCAGCCCCAAGAAACCAGTCATCTCCAAGAACAATGATGCTTGGGAATTTTGGGACACACAAAGTGGAAGACCAGACTTTGTTATATTCCCCTGCTCCAGGCACCCTGGGTATCCTGCCCTAGTGAACCCTACACCTCTTGAGGTGGCATTATTTCTATATCTGCACTACAGACTAGTTTTCACTGTTAATCTACTGGTGCCCCTGGCAGTTGGTGAATGTCTGTTCTTATGGAGAAACCTTTCCTCATCTTTCCTTCTTAAACCAGTCCCACAGTTTAAAAAATAACAATAAGAGGGAGCCTAGTCGGTGTCTTAAAAAATACAACTTGCTAGGTGCAGTGACTCACATGCCGCCCCCCCAAAAAAATCCCAGCACTTGGGAGGCAGAGGTGAGAGGATTGCCTAAGCCCAGAGGTTCCAGTCCAGCCTGGGCAACTCAGCAAGACCTCATCTCTACAATAAACAAACAAATCAGCCAGGCATGATGGTGTGCATCTGTGGAAGGTTGAGGTGGAAGGATCGCCCGGGCCCAGCAAGTGGAGGCTATAGTGGCTGTGAGTGTGTCACTACACTCCAGCCTGGGCAACAGAGTGAGATTCTGACTCAAAAAAAAAAAAAAAAGAAGAAGAAGAAAAGAAAGAAAGAAAGAAGTGAGGCAGGAAAGAAGAAAAGGAAAGGAGAGAGAGAAAGAAAAGAAATGAAAAAATATATATATACATATATATTTATAACTTTCCTAATATTAATTTGTTTCAGTGTCTCTTCCTTTTGAGACTGAAGTAGTGTCATCTGTCAGACAGGGGAAAGGCGGGGGAAGGAAAGCAAATCCTGTGAGCCAGGTGCCTGGCCCTGTGACTAGGGCCTGGATACACGAGATCTACAGGTCAAACTTCACCTTTCCGGGACCCAACATCCCCACAAACTCTCAAGGGAAGGCAGTGGGCATAAACTCCTTATAGAAGATAAAGCAGATTTGAGGGTTAAACCTTTTTAATGTTATTAATTTTATACTGTATCAGCTGATGTTCCACGTGACCCTTTAGCAGTTGGCTAAAACTGCCTTTTTGAAAATAGTCATTTCCTTCTTTCACTTTTTACTAAAAGTTGACATTTCCCACAGCTGCAGAAGAAAACAGTGTAAAACAAAGGCCCATCATCTTACACACAGTAGAGAAAATTGTCTCCTGTTCACAATTATGGAAATATCAATTATCTCAAAGGCAGTTTTACAGTTCAATCAAACACTGATGATAAATCATTACACTTTAAAAAATAGCAACCACGTAAAGGGGATGTTAATGACAGGAAATGTCTTTAAGTGAAAGAATGTTAATTTGTCAACACAAATTGTCCCTTAAGATTTTTTTAAAAAAGAATCACTAACCTTGTACTCACTAAAGTATTGTAATGTCTTTTCCTCAGCTAAACTTTTAAGTTCTTATCACTTAAAATAAAATGGCCAATTTCTGTATCGAATTTGTCTAAAAGGTAATTTAGTGCAACAAAGTGCGTTATAGTTAGTATAAGACACTTGGATATACTATTTGACAATAAAAATATTCTTTAAAAAGTCAAGAATTTAACTGTCTCCATCTTCTATTTTTAAAAATATTTTGAGAGCAAGAACCAGGTCTATGGATTCTGCCATCCCTGGGAAAGGGTGGTATTTGATTGTCAATAGTACAGGTAGATGGCACCAGGGTGATGGAGTAAGACTCCAACTCAAAAAAAAAAAAAAAAAAAAAAAGCTTCACAGAAGCTATGTTTGTAAATGAAATCACTTTGAATTGCTCACTGATTTCCACAAAACACAATTGCTGACCTCTCACCTTTCCCAGAGTATCCAGGAAACATCTGGGCTGGACACAGGAAAAATGACTCCAGGAAATTACCAAAGGCTTTGCTCCTTGTTTGGGTCCAAGGCTGGGCTCCTTCTCCAAGCCACTTACAAAATCAAAGAATTCTTTAAAAATGAAACAGTGCAGAAAAAAATAAGAAGTACAGCACTGATTGAATGGAGTGGAAATTAACAATGCAAAATGGTTCAAAACTAGGGGAGGGGGAATAAGCCTTAAACAGAGTGTTTCTGTTGCAGACAAACTTGCTTAAAAGTGTTAGCATTTAAATGGTCACACCTCGGCTTTGAACTTAACACTCCATTAAGCGGCTGAGGAAGCTCACACCTCTGTCTGTGGCGCCTTTCACTCTTGTTGAAGCCCAAGCAAAGAGAAGGGAGGAGAGGGGAGGGAGAGAAGGAAGAGTAGTTACAAACCAAGCGGTGACAGTCCTGGTTATGCCTGCTGTCCGGATGCAATTCGTTGTAAGGCATGCTTTGATTCAGAAATCTCTATGCTATTTCACAAGCTAAGGCTAAGTGTTCATGACTGCCAGAGTGAAATCAAAGGATGAAAATATCTTGGCAAGGGACCCGGGAGGCTATATTGCCATCGTTTTGAAAATGAAAAACTGAGGCTCAAAGAAGTTGACTTGCCTAAGGCCACACCGTTAGTGTACAGAGAAGTTGGGATAAGGACCCAAGTCTCCTAAGTGTAAATTATACATTTTTGATGTGTCAGATATTTTCAAGAATGTAAATAATGTTCTCAAGAATGGAGGAATCAAGAACAGAAATTGTGATAAATCATACAGATGTCTTTCACTAGGTCAGAGGGCTCAGAGGTCACTAGGAATTGTGGGCACAATGTGAGCACCGGCTCTTGGGGTAAAGTTTCTGCTGCTCACTGATTATTTCAGCTGAGAAGAAAACCGAGCATTTTCTCAGAAGAAACAAAAGCCAGGAATTCAATCCAGCTTTGCCATTTATTAGCTGGTTGACCTTGGTCAAAGTTATGCAACATCTTTAAAACTCCCACTTCCTCATCTATAAAATGGGCACGAAATTAATATTTATCTCAGATGTCTGTTGGGAAGGTTAAATAAAACAGTCAACGCAAAGCACTTGGCCCAGTGCATGGCACATAGTTATACAGTCAGTAACGGTTGGCTATCATCATTATCTCCATCATCTTTATCACTAGGAGTGGCAACAAGCCAGGCTCGGTGGCTCAGCCTATAATCCCGCGCCTTTGGGAGGCTGAGGTGAGTGGATTGCCTGACCCCGCGGGTTCGAGACCCACCTGGGCAGCGAGACCTCATCTCTTACAATAAATCAAAAAATCAGCTGGGCGTGGTAGCGCATGCCTGTAATTCCGGCTACTCAGAAGGCTGAGGCAGAAGGATCGCCGGAGCCCGGCAGGTCGAGGCTGCGGTGGCCGGGAGCGGCCACTGCACTCCAATCTGGGCGACAGAGTGAGACTCCAACTCAAAAAACAAAAAACAAAAAACAAAAAAACTAGGAGTGGCAACAACAGCATTTTTCCTATCCCACTCCTAACCTGACCTGCTTTGGACAGTCAGCTGATTTTACAATCCCACTGTAAGCTTTTTGCTTATAGAATGTTCTATCCTAATCGCATTTAGAGCCACACAGCTCATAGAGATAGATATTCTTGCTTAAAAAAAAAAACAGATCAAGACACAGGCTCAGAGAGATTAAATAATTTGTTCATGGTCACACATCCAGTAAATGATAAAAGCAGAACTTATACCTAATTCTTCTTGTCTTTTCAGTTTGTCTGTCTCTGATAAGAAACTACAGGTTGGGGTGCCAAGAGGGAAGAGTGGAAAGGGTGGGATGGCAGCTAGGAGCCGGTCCTGCCTAGGAGTGGGAAGACCAGGAAGGTGACGGGGTATGGAACATTCTTTACCGCACTGTTCTGCAGGTGTTGCCCACATGCAGTACAGGGTTTCTCTACAAAGTCAATCAAGGGATGCGAGCTTAAATTGAAGAGGAAACTTGGTCTTAGCATTCAGAATCAGAAGAAATGCTATTTTCCTCCTCAACAGAAAAACCTGATAAGACCCAGAAAAGAAAGTCAAGCTGAGACAGAAGCCCCTGTGTTCTTGGGATATGACCTGTACTGAAGACAGGCCTCGACCAAGAAGGAGACATGGGCAGTGAGAAGTCTCTAATGCACTCTTTGCTTTTCAAACTCTTCACTTGGGTAGAAACCAGGTCAGGGATGTAACTTCTCTGTGGCTCATGTTTCTTGTCATTTACTGGGACTAATTTGGCCACTATTAGGACCCTTCCTTTGAAACCATCCTTTATATCAGCACAATTAGTTGATGTGGAGTTATTTCTAATCACCCGATTAGGACTTCTAGTGAGGAGCAGAGAAATTCTACTAACAAAAGCTAATTAGTAATTGTGCAAGCCAAACAGAGGCCAAGGTAAAGTGACAGAGATCCTTCTCTATTCACATTGCTCAGAAGACTCATAGCAGATAAACTGAAGATTCTCACACTCTCTGGAAACTCCTGTCCCTATCCCTCGGAGGTCCCTGGCTGTGGCTTCACATGACTACCTGTGACTCTCAGTAATGATGCTAGCATGATTTGGAGTCAAACAAATTTAAGTGGGAAGCTTTTCCCTATCCCTCTCACCTTGTGACACTGGAAAGGTGATTCAATTTCTCTAAGCTGTCATTTCCTCACATGTAAAATGGTGGTGTTAATACTAACCTCATAATGTATGCAATACACTTCTTTCTTTTCTGGCATATAATAAATGCCCATAAGCAGCAGCCATCCTTTTCTGCTAACATTCTTGCTGAGAAGTGTTTGAGCTGTGGCTGAAATACCTCATTATAATTCCCTCACTCCTTTTGGTCACCTCCCTCACTGGGGGTTCACCCACTGGCTTAGCTATTGGCTCACATGTAGCTTTAGGATGAGGTAAGCAGGTAAACTATTTCTTTTCCTATTACCCTGAAGGTCATTTCCTTGACCCTACCCTGATTATCAGTTGTATCAATTAAGTCTTAGAAACTATTCATCAAATCTGCAAAGTATACTAAGCCAAGACAAATGGCAAACACATCCAATAAAAGAATTTGGACCAAAAAGAGGTCTACGGGTTTCAAAATAAATAGAATCTAACATGATAGAATGTAACAGGGACAAGTATACAAGGCCTTTTATTTGAAAACAAACAAATACCAGATACTTGAGGCGCAGACTCTGAAGAAAAAAAAAAAAAATCACCAGAAGCACAAAACCACCCATAGACGTTTTATTTGAAAGTAAAATCGAGTTCATACTGTGATATTTCTATCAAAAGGATGGATGTAAACTTGCCTAATATATAGATACACACTCTGTAATCTAGACTGCAGTCTGCCTGCTATGGTTTGAATTATGGTTTGCCTCACCACCACCCCATCCCCAAGTCTCACGTTGAAATCCAATATCCAGTGTCAGTAGGTGGGGCCTAGTAGGAGGCGTTTATATCCTGGGGGGCGGATCCTTCATGGATGGCTTGGTGATCTTCTCCATGAGACACTTCTTGGTTCCCATGAGAACTGGTTGCTGGAAAGAGCCTGGCACTTCCTCGTCTCTCCCTTTCTTCCTCTCTCTCCATGTGATCTGCATGGGCCAACTCCCTGATGCCTTCTGCCACTCGTGGAAGCAGCTCAAGTTTTTCACCAGAAGCAGATGCTGGTGTCATGCTTTTTTTTACAGCATGCAGAACTGTGAGCTAAATAAACCTCTTTTTATTATTTATCCCTAGTCTCAGGTATGCCTTTATAGCAACATATATGGACCAAGACACTGCCCATTTGATGTTATTTGATGGGGCAGATGACAAGATCTGGCACAAAGTGACAATTTTAGCCTTTTATTCTAAGAATAAAAGGAGATAATATATTCTATAACAATAGGTTATGCGAGCATTTGCTGAATGAGTACATGATTGAACCAGTCTTTGTTAAGAAGACTCACGTATCAGATATTTGTACTAGATGCCATTAAGTTCCCTTTAAACCAGAAAGCATCTTTCGGGTAGTTTGTGCCATCTCATAATACCAGGAATCTGTTTTATCAGAACACATATTTAATCTTTTTAGACTTTCTAAAGAAAGTGTGCACATAGATAAAAAGTCACAAATGTAGGTTTCTTTGTAATTTTGAGTACTGATCTCCCTTGGATCTGACTACTCTCATTACTCCAGATTTTGTCCTTTCCCCAAGAAAATGACTTTCCAAAAGAAGGTATGAGCTGGCTTCTCTAGATCCTGCACACAACTTAGTAATTTCCTCCTCCGGGCTTGGATTCAGCCCCCCTGACCTTTTGAATGCCGCACCACTCTCTTGCTACCAGCCCATCACTTCCTTCAAAACCTGACTGAATGCTAGCCTCCTCTAAGAAGACTTCCCTGTTTCTCATATTCTTCTAAGTTCCTCAAGGACGCTCTGTAGTACACCCACACTTGCTTACACACTGTCTGCGAATCATTCTCCAGTTGTTTCATGTTTCTGTGACTCTCCGACTGAACTCTAAATTCCTAAAGGGCAGCAAGTCTCTGTCAAAGGAGATAAAAAGAAGAGCTCCAGATTTTCCTGACAATCACACAACATTAGGCACAAAGCAACCACTGGGGGCCTGAGACCCATCAAACACGGTGAAATTCCACGAGGATGAAGGTTGGATGGGGCAATCCAAGTTTCAGAAGATCAGAGACATTTACGTTCTGTTCTTAGTAGTTCAACAGTCCTTCCAAATCACCAGGACTGCAGACATAAAAGTTTCATCTAGCCACTAGCTCCAGCTGAACATATCACAGGTTACTTAAAGTGCAATTTATTTTTAATAGAAAAATTGATTCTAGAATGAAACATGAAGTAGCCTCTTTTTTTTTTTTCTTTTTTGGTAGTAGGCTAACCTTTTAAAGAATAGCATTCTTGCCCTAGAGAGGGGCATAAAAGTTTAAAAGGTTATTTTCCGCATTACACGTAACCCGCACACTCACCTTTCTTATCTCTTTGCTGGATCTGCGGATAGGGTGCCTGTGGCGCTAACTCACTGAAAATATCGGCTCCATTAATGCATGATTTACTTCTCTTTACTTGGCAAAGTACAGACCCGATATTTCAAAGCAAATTCAAGTTTTTGTAATTCATTACCTTCTCCATGTGATGTGATGGCATGGAATTTTCTCTCTTCAAAACTCAAAAGAGCAAAGCAAATGCTCAAGAGAAGTCTTCCCTTGACCCACCCAGAGGAGCTGGTTGCTGTCTGATGTGCGTTCCTATGGCACTTTTAACTTATTGCTCTCCTTATCATAGTTGATCATAACTATTTGCTTACAAGTCTGTTTCTCCCATTCCTACTGCCAGCTCCCAGGGAGTAGAAACTCTAGCCTATCCATCTCTTTGTAGTCTCTTGTCATGGGTGCTATAATGTGTGACCCAGATCCTTTACAGGATAAGACTCCCATTCCCCTAGCTGACCTGCTGCCAGCTCACAGCTGAGTCAGTCTCTCCCTTTCTCTCTCTCTCTCTCTGTCTCTCTCTCTCCTCTTTCTCTCTCTCAGAGCTTGCACACAGCTGAGGGCAAATATTAGCCCTCAACCTATAAATGGTCACTGTAAGGATGCAGATCCAGCCCCATTGCCTCAATTCAGGACAGCTTTAAAGAGCCATCCCAGCTCCAGATCTCTGTGCTATCAGGCTAAATCCTGGTATGCAACTGAGGCACAGCTTATCTCCCCTTCTGCCAGGCTTGCTTCTCTGACCCCCTCCCAGGTATTGTTTTTGATAGCCTTCCCCAACAGATCTCCCACACACACGTTTCCCAGGAAAACCAACTGAAGACACCTCAGACCCCAGTACTGTGCCTAGTGCATAGCAGGTATTTCATTAATATTTGGTAAAAGAATGCATGAAGTTAAAAGAATGTAAGAAATTAATAAACGAAAGCAATTATACATTCCAACATTTCACTTCTGGTGCTCTCCCCACACCATCCTCTTAGGGTTGTAGTACAAATAGTAAATGAGTTTCTATGTACTAAGTGCTAGGGAGTCAGAGATCATTCAGGCTCTCCTTGTCAGCATCCATGGCAGGAAGGAAAGTGTCCACATGCAACACAGTCAGGTTTTGAGTTGCCTGCAGTTAAGAAGGTGCTCTAGTATTGATCCTGTGTATTTCTGAGATACAGAGCTGTCCCTAAACATGCTATCTTTACTACAACTTTTCCTAGGCAGCATCTTGTGAATATTCTGAGACTTAGAGAATGGGATGACTATGATTCATCACCTTAGAACCGGATAATTGATCCTTATTTTCTTTTTAGTCAATGATTTTATTTTTTTTAAGGAAGGGGAGAGGCCAACAGAGTATCCTAATAAGGAAGACTATATTTGGCACACAGAGGAGCAGAGTAAGCTTTTCCAGAACTTTCAGGGACAATGTGGCCTTATTAAAGTTAGGAACTAGAAAAATCCAAAACCCCCAATGCCACAGTCAATAATCACTAAGTGCAGAGGACAGAGAACTTTGGGGATAAAGCAAGCAGCACAGGTTCCAAAAACTCTAACCAAGGTATAGCTAAGCATGAAAGAAAGGTTTGCCTAATCAGTGGTACTAGCATAAGATAAGAATTACTGAACTAGAAGACAAAATAGTGGAAATTATTCAGTCACTACAACAGAAAAAAAAATGACTGAAAACAAATGAACAGAGTCTCAGGAACATGGGGAGAAATAAAAACAACAAAATCTTAACATGTATGTCATAAGAGCTTCAGAAGCAAACATTTTTTTGGAGTCTAACAACCTAAGTGAAATAGACCAATTCCTCCCTAAAGAAACATAAGGTAATATAAAACAAATCTTTGAATAACTCTGTAGCTATTAAGAAAATGAGATCCGGCCATTGCCAGGCCATTGCCTTGCTAAGCTATGGTGTGGCCATGTGCTCTTTGAGCTCTGACCAAGCCATGTTTCTTGACTTTGAGTCCCTCCCCTACCTTGGAGAGGTGAGTCTCCTCTTTCTCTTTCTCTCTAATTTACTTTCTAAATAAACTATATTTTCTAATCTAAAAAAATGAAATTCATAATTTAAAAACTTTCAAAAAAAGGAATTTCCAAGCCCAAACAGTTTTACTGAGTAATCCTACCAAGTATTTAAAGGAGAACGAATCCTAATTCTATAGAATATCCTCCAGAAAGTAGAAGAATAATTCCAAATTATTTTACGAAATTAGTATTACCCTCATATTAAAACTAGACAAAACTAGTATATATATATTAAAAAAAAGAAACACACATCTATAATCCCAGTGCTATGGGAGGTCAAGGTGGGAGGTTTCCTTGAGCCCAGGAGTTCAAGATCAACCTGAGCAACATAGTCAGATCTTTTCTTTACCAAAAAAAAAAAAAAAAAAATGAGCCAGGACTGGTGGCACACGCCTATAGTACTAGCTACTCAGAAAGTTGAAGTGGGAAGGTCACCTGAGTCCAAAAGTCCAGGACTGCAGTTGGCTATGATTGAGCTACTGCACTCTAGCCTGGGTGACAGAGTGAGACCCTGTCTCAAAAAAATGAAAGAAAGAAAAAAAAAAGAAAGAAAGAAAATGATAGACCAATATCCCTCATGAATGTAGACCAAAAAATTCCTTAACAAAAATGTTAATGAATAAAATTCAGCAATATAGAAGAACAATCATAAACCATGACATTTGACAAAATTCCACTCACTTTTATGATTTAAAAAAAATCTCAGAAAAGTAGGAATAGAGGAGGAACTCCTCAATTTGCAAAAAACATCTAGGAAATACAGCTAACGTTATACTTAATGATGGAAGATTGACTGAGTTACTGCACAACAGTCTGGGTGACAGAGTGAGACCTTGTCTCAAAAAAAGAAAAAAGAAAAGAAAGAAAGAAAGAAAACTTTAGACCAATATCCCTCATACATGTAGACCAAAAACTTCCTTAGCAAAAATGTTAGTGAATAAAATTCAGCAATATAGAGTAACAATCATAAACCATGACATTTGACAAAATTCCACTCACTTTTATGATTTTAAAAAAAATCTCAGAAAAGTAGGAATAGAGGGGGAACTCCTCAATTTGCAAAAAACATCTAGGAAACACAGCTAAAATCATACTTAATGATGGAAGATTGATTGAGCTACTACACTCCAGCCTGGGTGACAGAGTGAGACCCTATCTCAAAAAGAAAAAGAAAAGAAAGAAAACGATAGACCAATATCCCTCATGAATGTAGACTAAAAAATTCCTTAACAAAAATATTAATGAATAAAATTCAGCAATATAGAAAAACAATTATAAACCATGACCAATGGAGTTAATTCTAGGAAAAAATTAAAAACAGTTTGTAGAAAAAAATACACAATATCAACTGATATAGAAAAAGCATTTGACAAAATTCCACTCACTTTTATGATAAAAAATCTCAGAAAAGTAAGAATAGAGGGGGAACTTCTCAATTTGCAAAAAACATCTAGGAAACACAGCTATCATACTTAATGGTGGAAGACTGCATGCTTTCCCTCTAATATCAAGAACAAGAAACAGATGTCCATCTCACTGCTCTTATTCAAAATAGTGTTAGAAATTCTAGTTAGTGCAATAAGTTAAGAAAAAGAAATAACAGGTATACATATCAGATAAAAAGAAATAAAATTATTCTTATTTGCAGATGATATGATTGTCTTCATAGAAAAATCTTAAGGAATCTACCAAAAAAAAGAAGAAAAGAAGACTCCTAGAACTAATAATCTCAGCAAAACTACAGGAAACAAAATAAGCGTATAAAAGTCAATTGCACTTCTACATACTGGAAATGAATATAAGGACAACAACATTAAAAACGCAATAGCATTTATGGTCAGTCAAGAAAATTGAAATGTTTAGATGTAAATCTAACATGTACAATATTTTTATGTTAAAAACTACAAAGTTCTAATAAAATAAATCAAAGGAGTACTAACAAAATGGAGCTATAATGTTTTCATGAATTGAAAGACCCAACATAGTAAATATATCAGTTCTGGCAAAATGTTGTACAAATTTAGCTGAATTTCAATTAAAATCCTAGCAATTTTTTTCCTAGTAATTAACAAGATTACTCTAAAATTTATATTGAAATTCAAATAAGCTGGGATATCTAAAGCTATTTTTAAAAAGGGAACAACTATTCTACTTGATTCCAAGACTTATCATAGAGCTACAGTAATCAACTTCATGGTTTTTGCAAAGAGATAGACACAGACTAATGGGACAGAATAGAACATTTAAAATAGACTCGCCAACAAAAATATGCCCATTGGTATTTGAGAAATGTGCAAAAACTATTCAATAGAGAAATGACAGCCTTTTCAAAAACTGGTACTGGATCAACTAGGCATCCATAGGCAAAGAAGAAGAACAAGAAAGAGGAGGAGCAGGAAGAGAACAACCACCTCAAATTGAGACTCACACTTTATACAAAAAATCAATTCAAAATGGAATACAAATTTAAAAGTAAAATTTTAAACTATAAAACTTTTAGGAAAAAAGTAGACTATTTTAGAATGTAGGGCTAGGCAAAGAGTTCTTAAACTTAACACCAAAAGTATGATTCATAAAAGGAAAAGATAAATTTAACTTCATCAATATTAAACACTTTTGCTCTGTGGAAAGATTCTGTTAAGAGGATGAAAAGACAAGCAACACACTGGGAGAAAATATTTGCAAACCACATATCCAACAAAGGACTAGTACTTAGCATATACTGTTAAAGCACTCTTAAAACAAGAGTAAAAAAATAATAAAATAAATTAATCCAAACAGAAAATGGACAAAAGGTATGCACAGACATTTCACTGAAGATGATATATAGATGGCAAATAGGCACATGAAAAGATGGTAAGTGTCATTAGCCAGTTGGACACTGCAAATTAAAACCACAATGAGATTTCACTACACATCTATCCGAATGATTATAAGAAAAAATAGCGACAAAACCTAATGTTGGCAAATGTAAGAAGAAAAAGGTATGACTCATACATCACTGGGAGAAATGCAAAATAGTACGGCCCTCTGGCAGTTTTTTAAAAGAGCGAAACATGCAACTTTCCTGTGACTTGGCAATTATACTCCTTGGCATTTATCCTAGAGAAATAAAAACTTACGTTTGTGCAAACCTGTACACTAATATATGTATGTAGCAGACATATTCATCACGGCCAAAGACTAGAAACAACCCAGATGTCCTTCAGTGGGTGAATAGTTTAACAAACACTAGCAAGGCTATACCATGGAACACTGCTCAGCAATAAAAAGGAACAAACTAATGATACATGATCCAAACAAGGTGAATATTCAGAGACTTATGCTGAGTGAAAAACCAATCCCAAAAGTTGTACACGTTATGATTCACTTTATATAATATTCTGGAAAGGAAAAAGTTATTAAAATGAGGAACAGATTAGCAGTTATCAGGGATTAAGAAGAAGCAGGTATAGCGGAAATTTGGTGTGGCTATAAAAGGGCAACAGGATGGAGGGAAATCCCCTGTTTGTGGTGGAAATGCTCTGCATCTTTACTGTATCAATGTCAACATCCTGATAATGTATTGTACTGTAGTTTTTCAAAGTGTTACCCTTGGGTGAAAACACTGGATCTTTCTATTATCTCCTACCGCATATGAACCTACAATTATTCTTCAGAATAAAAAGTTTAGTTAAAAAAGAGGAGGGTGTGACATTGGAGTCAGCAATAATTTCTTGGCCATGACAAGGGATCAGCAACAAAAGAAAAAATAGACAAATTAGATTTCACTTGATCTTAACCAAAAGGCTGAGAAGTGATAGACAAATTAGTTTTCAAGGAAATTTTATAAGTATGAAACTGGACCCCTACTTATCACCATAGGCAAAATGGATTAAAGACCTAAACGTAACAACCTCAAACTTTTAAAAACCTAGAAGAAGACAGGAAACACTCTTCTACACATCAGAATGGGCAATGAATTCTTGACCAAGTGCCCAAAAGTGAATGTCAAAAGAGCTAAGATATACAAATGGGACCTCATCAGACTGAAAAAGCTTTTGCAAAGCAAAAAGAAACCCTCAAGAGAGTAAAGAGACAACTCACAGAATGGGGAAAAGTATTTGCTAATCACGTATCTGACAAAGGCCTAACAATCAGAATCAACAAGGAACTCAAATGAAGTGAAAGGAAAAAAACCTAAACAACCTCATTAAAAAGTGGGCAAAAGACATGATCAGAACTTCTCAAAAGATGACACACAGGCAGCCAACAGATATATGAAAAAATGCTCAGCCTCACTAATCATCAGAGAAATGCAAATAAAAGCTACAATGAGATACCACTTAACTCTGTTAAGGATGGCCATCATTAATAAGACAAAAAATGACAGATGCTGGCACAGCTGCAGAGAAAAGTGAACGCTTCTACACTGTTGGTGGGAGTGCAAGCTAGTTCAACCTCTATGGAAAGTAGTATGTTGGTTCCTAAAAAAACTAAAAATTGATCTTCCATACAATCCAGCAATCCCCCTCCTGGGAATATACCCAGAGGAACACACATTATCCTACAAAAAATACAACTGCACATACACATTTATTGCTGCACCACTCACAAAAGCAAAAACATGGAACCAACCCTACTACCCATTGAAAGTGGACTAGACAAAGAAAATGGGGTACATATACACAATGGGGTATTATGCAGCCAAAAAGAAGAACAAAATCATGGACTTAGCAGTGTGAATGAATTGGAGACCACCATACTAAGTGAACATCACAGAAACAAAGAACTGAATACCACATGTTCTCACTTATAAGTGGGCCCTGAATGTTAGTCGCATGAGCACAAAGGAAGCATCATCAGCAGTTGCTTCGCACTGCTAGGGGAGGGAGGGAGACGTATCGGGGGCAGGTAACAACATAAAGGGTACCTGGTCCTATACTAGGGCAGTGAGGTCCAGTTAGAAGCCCAAACTTCACCTGCATGCAGCCTACTTATGTAGTTTTGTACCTCGCAGCTCTATAATAACATTTTTTTAAAAGTTAAAAATAAAAGTTTGTGAATGAAAAGATACTATCAATGGTGTCAAAAGGCAACCCACAGAATGGGAGAAAATATTTGCAAGTTATGTATCTGGTAAAGGATTAATATCCAGGATATATAGAAAATTCCTAAAACTCAATAACCATAAAAGGAGAAACCTGATTCAAAAATGGACAAAGAATTTGAATAAACCTTTCTCCAAAGAAGATATTAAAAAATGACCAATCAGCACATGAAAAGATGCTCAATGTTAGTCATTAGGGAAATACAAAACAAAACTTCGATGAGATGCCACTTCATACTACTTAGGATGCCTACTATAAAAAAAACATAAAAAGTGTTGGCAATTTCTCAATACATTAAAAATAGAATTAGGATAGACTCCAGCAATTCCACTTTGGGTTATAAACACAAAAGAATTAAAAGTAGTGTCTCACACACCCATTATTCACAATAGCAAAAATGTGGAAGGAAACAAATGTTTCCCCCAAATTCATGTTTTGAAATCCTAACCACCCCCCATGTAATAGTATTAGAAAGTGGGGGTCTCTGAAAAGTGATTAGGTCATGAGGATGGAGCCCTTATGAATGGGATTAGTGCCCTTATAAAAAGGTTTCCAGAGAGCTCTCTTGCCCTCTTTTTCCTGTGTGTGGGTACAATGAGAAGTTGACAGTTTGCAACCCAGAAGAAAGAGCCCACACCAGAACCTGACCATGGCTGGTGCTCTGAACTTGGACTTCCAGCCTCTAGAACTGTGAGGAATAAATTTCTGTTGTTTGTAAGCCACTTAGTCTATGGTACTCTGTTACAGCAGCCCAAACTGACTGAGACAGCTGGTAAATTTTATGGTATGTGTATTTTACCACAATTTAAAAAAAAAAAAGAAACATGAAGGGAAAAAATGTACTTGAATGTACTTGATTAAAACTGGGGCACATTATCAGGCTTTTCAGAGCCTTGATGAACTGCCCCTCAAAGTCACTCCACTCACTTCACTTTCCATCTACGCTGGCCATGCTGATTTCTGATTTTCATTGGCCCCTTGGCTGAGCTTGCTATAGGGAGGAGAATCTGTCCGCAGACCAGTGTGGTTTGGCTTCATTGGCAGTTTCGAGTTACACCAGCACACTAGTTCATGAAGCAGTCCCTTGTGAGTAGAGCTCTATTCCCATTGTGTCCCAGACCTCCCAAGTGCCCTGACAAGCTAGGGTGCAAAGTTACAGGAAACACCCTGCCTGAACTGCAGTCCTATCACCTGCGCGCTGCAGCCCCGTGTGTTCCTGTCAGGCTTGCTCCCTGCCTTTTGGCATCAACCCAGACAACGCTGTAGAAGGCTGGCTCTGAGAGAGTGCTACAGTCTTCATCTTTTATCCTGAAAACAGAGAAATTTGCCTTGGAGACAGGAACTCACAGTCCATGACCTGCTTATTCACGATTTGTGAATTATTTGCCACAGTTATAACTCTTTTCTATTCTGGGTTGCCTGGAAACCAACATTATGTCTCACATACACACACACATATACGATGGGGGAGCCAGAAAAAAAACTGAAATTATCTTTTGGAGGGTGGGTCCCTTGTAATACATGCTTCCCCCACTAGGTAAGTGTTCTAGGAATCCATCAGCATCAGTGTACCATCTTGCGTTGTTGTGACAGGCTGCATTCACTTCAGTGAATTTTTTTTTTTTTAAAGATTCTTTCAATGCATTTGCCCATTTCATGATGGGTGATTTATGAGCACACTTCCCCACACCATGCTGAATGTTCAGCAGTTTTTGACCAAGAAATGGCATGACCCCAGTGCCTCACTCTTCCTATTCAGCTGATCTGGCCCCAGGGAATTTTTTTATTTCCCCAGATTAAAAAAGTCCTTAAAGAGAAATGTTTTGCCAATGTGGAAGAGGTGAAACAAAAAATGGCAGAAGCACGAAAAGGCATCAAAATTGATGAGTTCAAAAACTGTTTTGAGCAGTAGAAAAAGCATCTTATTAGGTGTATTACATCAAATGGAGAGTACTTTGAAGGTGACTGAAGTGTAAACATGTAAGAATAAATACACAATTTTTATATATAAGTTCTGGTATTTTTGTCCCCCCCTTTATCACATATCCCAGAATAATATATGTTTTTATTTTTGTATCTTTTCCTGTTTCCACCTATTCTCACACATAGAGACCCTGAATCAAAGATCTTGACAATTAAGACTCTTCCCATATAATTGTCTTTCCAGGTCTATGCATTACACATTAAGTTCAAACCTGCCAACTCCCCTCCTTGACACCTATGAATAAGTGACTCACATAGGACCAGTGAGAAAGGTGGGCTTGCTAGTGTCACAGGCATTTAAAACTACCCCACCAGTAGCATGTGCTAAGCAGGCACTCCAGCGCCTGGGGACTGACTCACAGACTGAGGCCTTCTGGAGTTTTAGAATTTTCTTACCAGAAAATAGGATCAACACCTCTGCCATCATGAATTATTCAATCCCTGCCTGGGCTACTCCTTGGTGAACAATGAAATAATGGAAGCTGACAAAATTGATCTGTGGTGAATTTTTTGTGAAGCCAAGTTCATGGCAAGTGAGCAGGGGTCGGCAAAACTCAGAGGAACTTGACCACAAGAGTGATCAGCATGCAGTTCCCTTGGGAACATTGCCATTTGGCCAACTGTGCAGCTAGGCTGAATGCCTTGTGCAAAGTCCCTTTTCCTCCCAGGGTTTAGGGAAGCTGAAATGTTGTCTCCCACTGAAAGAGCATAGCCATTTGGGCTTCACCAAGTCAGTTCCTAGCCAGAAGGATGGGCGAGACTCTTGAAGCGTTACGTGAAGCATTTGAATTGTTAGATAATTAGAAGCTCAATAACCAAATCTCTGAACATAATTTCAGCTGCTTAGCAGAATGCTAGGAGAGAAAGGCTTCAATTCAGCATGTTTTGAATGTTGCATTAGGGTTTCACTAATTAAAAGGAAAAAAATATTGGCATCATGTCTAATCCTTTCATTAATCTCCCTCAACATAAATTCTTCTGCCTGTTATTGTATAATCATTAAATGTAAAATATTAAACTGGACATTTGACTTTATCGATCACTTTATGGACTAAAGATACAGCAAGTAATTATCTGCCAAGACAGATTTATTGATTGGGCTGTCATCAGGACAGCTGAAATTGACACATAGTTGTTTATTATTCTAGTATGCTGTTCTCATCAATTATTTTGTCTCATTCTCTTTCTCATCAAGAATTGTATATGTATAGGTAGTTTCTATCTAAAAACACAAAAGAAGACTTTTTACCCTAAAACCACATGGGTGGTTTTCTATGTAGATCAGAAACACTGCAGTCTAAGTGTACAGACTTAGTTTTGTACACTTGGGTATTTTATCAGTTCTGACACCAGGCAACTTTTGACTGGTATTTTATCTCTATAAGCCTCAGTTTTCCTACTTGAAAAATAACTTTATCTCTTCTGGATGTCTTTTTTTTTTTTTCTTCCTTACTCTACTTGTTCTCTCAGCATTTACAATTCAGTTTGGTTTGCTAAAGAGGTATAGGACATTTTCAACAATCCAGGCATTGTGCAGGATGCTGGAGATACCAAGACAGACAGAGTCCTTGCCCTCAGGGAGGTTAAAAGTCTAGTAAAGGAGACTGACCTGGACTCAAATAAAGGCAGTAGAACAGTCCGAGGAGGCAAAGTCTGAGTGTCAGCAATACTTGGAACTAAGCAGCCTCCTAGTTCCTTGTGAAGTAGGGTTTGTTGTTGAATCCCATGCTAACAACAAAGTCAAAGTTGCCTACCAGATTCTGGTGTGGAGAATGGGATGGAAAGAGGAGTTAATTTTAAATCCAATCCTGGGACAGGCAAGAAGGCTGTTCTTTTTCAAAATTTAGCAGCTGACTTCATGGATGATCTTTAACTGAAGTTTCATGGAATTCATTTCTTGAAATAGATTTGTAGAGAAGTCCTAAAACACTGTTTGGCCCATCCCCTCTTTGGGTAGTTCACATATATATAGTTGTACAATATTTCTTCCTACATGCTGCTATTTCCATAGTTAATTTTATACTCCATATTAACAGGGACCACAACTTGCATGTTTCATTTTGTTTTTAACTCTTTCTCCCTACTCCTTTGTGTTTCTGCATTCAGTAGGTACTCAATAAATGATAACAGCAGCCTTTGGTGAGGTAATTGGAGAGCAGTGGCCCACTTTGAACAACCTGGTTTCCAAGAAGCTGAGTTCTAACTTTCAATTAGAATTTTGAATTTTGGCACAGGGTAAGTTGTGCAGCAAACTTCTTTCGGTTTACTTGGGACTAAGGGACTCAAACCATCTTAAATGATGAGGGCTTGATGGCTGATGGCATGAATGAATGAAGCTGAAATCAATTTTACTTAATAATCTTTCCAATATTGACATAGAACACAGCCTGGTGTCGTGGAAACATTACACACAGGTTGGGAATTCTAGGTTTTGGTCTCAGTGACCCTGAGAAGTGACCCAACCATTTGGGTCTTCTATTAAATAAATTGGTTGCGCCAAATGCTCAGGAAAGGCACTCACCACTCTGAAATTCTACTGTGCTGTTTTGTTTTGAGTTAGGGTACAGACACTGCAGCTTCTCACTTCATGTATCTGGATAAAGGAAAGAAAATGATTTGTTATTAACTTGTCATGACTTTGGCTTTGGAAAATACTTATAAGTGGGCAACAATTGCCTTTGAATTTTCAAGCATATCTGCAGTATATTTTTATGAACGTGTAGAGAGTTGTGGAGACAATCGTCTGTTATAGAACTTCTCATTCCTTTAAGGCAGAGGTTCTCAATCTTTTTTTTTTTTTAAATAATTTTTTTTAATCTGGTGGAAGCTGCAAACCCTCTCCCAGACCATGGTGGAGCTCATCAATATAACATTTTTCCTACAATTTCAAGGTGATAGGAGAGGATATAGCAGGCTGTTCCCAGTTTGGGAAACCCCCTCTAGGACTACTGCAGGGCCAGGTTTTGCTCTGATGTGAATACTTTTGTTCTTTAACCTGTTCAGCTCTGCCACCTGCTAGTTGTTTGGCCATCAACAAATTGCTTAACATTTCTGATCTCCTTTGGAAACACAGGGATAATAACATCTATTTGAAGCTGGCTGGGATCATTAGCATTATAAGCTAATGTAAGTAAAGCATCTAGGACCCTGTCTGCCATACAGCAATAGGCACCCATTCATAAAATGTTTGTGTTTTCTTTCTCTTTCTCATTTTTCTAAAACCTCAGTCAAACCTGCAAAACTACATGCCTTCCTTTTTACGGTTTGGAGTCCCAGTTCCTTTTTGTATTATCCGCAACCCTCTTTATACCTCCCAACTTTCTACTTTAACTTAATATTTGCATTGTTCAGTCTTACATAATCCACTTGAATTTCTTCCTTTAAAAAAACATTTCTCCTATTTAGAAACAGCACTAGTGTGCTTCTTTTGCCAAAATAGAGTTCATTTTTAATTCTCCAGATTTGCTACTTCTAAGGTAAAGCCTCAGTCACATTAGCATGGCCCAGAATTTCCCATCTTAAATCTTTCCTGGGGCTGAAAATTAATCTTTCCTTAGGCATTACCTAAAGGGTATGCGTATTGAGTGATCTAAAGATCAATTAAACACTGCCTGAGCTTCAGTAAAGAAACTGATACTTCACACAAAGAGAAGCAATGGTGATGCAGATAGAATTCAGTTTAGTTTACCTAGATATGTTAGGGAATGCAAATATAACTAGGGAATCTGCTGGGCTCCAAATTCCGTGGGTAACCTTGTGCTTCCAGAGTGCAGGAGATAGAACAGAGAAATAACATTTATTGAACATCAATTACGTGCCTGGTAGAAGTCAGAGGTTACAGTTTGGTGGCCTACAGTCCATTCATAGTCCACAGATGTGGAGTTTTCTTTCTTCTACTCATACCATGCTTAAATAAACTATAAATCTATATTTACAAGTATAAAGATATTCTTTGTATTTTATTTTTTTAGAGATGGAGTATTACTCTGTTGCCTAGGCTAGAATGCAGTGGTGCTCTTATATAAAAGTATACATTTTATATATGTCATACACACATAAACACAGATATTGTGGTTTTTCCCAAAAAATTAGAATATTCAGCACCACTGAACTCAAATTCCCACGTGACTTCAATAAGTGGGGGTAGATTAGCAAACACTCTCATTAAAAGGATATAAGCTCTTGATTCATCATGGCTGCTACCATTCACTCACTGTATGTGTGCATACATATCACACATTGTCACCTTGCTTCCCATTTACCCTATTCTGATAAACTTTTAGAATTATGACTCTACTTCTCTCTATATATATAGGTGTGCAGTACGTGCGTTCGTATATGTACCCATACACTAGTTTAATTTATTTGATGCAGATGATGTTCACTTTCTGTTACAAAAGAGAAAACTTACTTAGGGCACAATTGAGAGGAGGCTGTAAAGAATTTCAGGGTAATGACTTGAGCTTGCCTACCTAATGTAGCCCTTAAGGAGTCATTTTCAACTTTGGATAATTTTACTCTTAGAGGATATTTGCCATTGTCTGGTGGGCATTTTTGGTTGTCCACTCCATTTTTGGATGGAGGCCAAAGAAGCTGTTAAACATCCTACAATATGCAGAACGGTCTACCATAACAAAAAAATTATCAGATACAAAATGTCAAAGTATCAACAGTGTTGAGATTGGCAAACTCTTTGTGATCGTTAATTTTAGGTGTCAACTTGATGATTGGTCTAGGAAATACCTAGAGAAATCTAGTAAGGCATGATTTGGGGTGTGTCTGTGATGGTATTTCCAGAAGAGATTAGCATTTGAATCTTAGTGGACTTGGTGGGGAAGATTCACCCTCAGTGCAGATGGGCACTATCAATCAGCCAGGGACCCAGAGAGAACAAATATGGAAGGCAAATTGGTCTGTCTCACAGAGGTAAGATACATTCTTCTGCTGCTGCTTTGGACATCAGAACTGTAGACTCACCTGTCTTTGGGCTCCGGGACTTATAGCATCCCTCCCCTTACCTAAGTTCTCAGGCCTTCAGCCTCAGAACCTGGTTCTGAGGTTTTCAGAATGGACTGAACCACACTACCTTCATCCCAGTGTTTTCAGCTTGCAGATGGCTTGTCATAGAACTTCTCAGCCTCTATATTCTTAAGAGCCAATTTCCCTAATAAATCTCCAGCTAGCTTGCTAACTAGCTTCATTTTGTGTCTTTGGAGATCCCTGACTAATATACAACCTGCCTTTGAGGGCTTTGGCTAAGTTTATGAAAAAATTTCTCTTTAGAGAATCTTGTCACTGCCTTAGTAACAGCAAGAGCTTCTGCCACCAGCCATCTGCAGGTCGTGATGGAGAAACTTAGAGCTACCAAGCTTCCCTTCCATCAAATCCCTCTCCCCTGCCCCAGGAAATACAATTAATGTTTTAGGAGGTAGAAGACAAACAAGAACTGAGTATATCACCAACAGATTCTCACTCTAGGAATTCTCAAAGGATGTACTTCTGGAAGAAGAAACATGTATCCAGAAAAATCAGAAATTCAAAAGAAAATAGTGGGAATATTAAAAAGGTAAGCAATATATAAGCAATAACAATACCATCTAATTTGTGGAGTTGAAACAAAATTGAATAAAAATTCTAGACAGACTGGGCTTGGTGGCTCAGCCTGTAATCCCAGCACTTTGGGAGACCGAGACAAGTGGACTACCTGAGTCCGCAGGTTCGAGACCAGCCTGGGCAACTTGGGGAGACCTTGTCTCTAAAATAAATCAAAGAGTAGCCATACGTTGTAGCACATGACTGTAGTTCCAGTTACTTAGAAGGCTGAGGAGGAAGGATCGCCGGAACTCAGCAGGTTGACACTGGGGTGGCCGTGAGTGTGCCACTGCACCCCAGCCTGGGCGACAGAGTGAGACTCCAACTCAAAAAAAAAAAAAATGCTAGACAATAGTAGAATATAAATGAGGAAAGAAAGTGATTGGAGTCTTACAATTCTAATTTGTTATATTATTTGGGACAAAGATAAAGCTACTGATTAAAATTATAATTTTAAAAACGCATAAATCTAACAAAATTTTAGGGTAATAGGAAAAGAATAAATATAAAATAAATAACTTCTAAGCTAATAAAGGGAAAAATTAAATGAGAGAGAATTATCTGAATTCCTCCAAAAGAAGATAAAAAGAAAAGGAGAATTTTATAAGATTAGAGCAAGACAAAAACAAATTACAAAGTAACGTGATACCCTGAACACTATGCACCCATAAGAAAAAACAAAATCATGTCCTTTGCAGCAACACGGATGGAACTGGAGAATATCATCTTAAGCGAACTAACAGAAACAGAAAATCAAACTTACTTACTTAGGGCACACTTGAGAGGAGGCAGTAAATGTTCCCACTTATATGTGGGAGATAAATAGTCATAAAGAAGGAAGTCACATACATTGGGGACACGAAAAGGGGGGGTGGAGAAGGGGATTAGGGTTCAGAAGTTACCTATGGGATACAATGTTCACTTTCTGGGGACTGGGCCACCTGAAGCCAGTCCCAACAAGTACACAATATGCCCATGTAACAAACATGCATTCGTACTCCTTGAAGCTAAAAGAAGAACGAAAAAAGATAGAAAAAGATAAATATGGATAATGGGATTTCTTGGATGGTTGGCAAAGACCTATATTTTGACTTAAGTAGTGGTTGCACATGGATGGAATTCGAGTTTATAATAATGAGTGATCTCTCACAGAAACAAAGAGATGAGTATCGCATGTTCTCACACATAAGTGGACCTTGAACAACTACCATATTACCGAGAAAGGGATTGAAAATAGCGGGAAACTGCGGGGAGGAGAGTGGGAGGGATAACTGGGATTGATGGTAGTCAGTATCCACCTGGGGGGGGCATACCTCATCAATAAGGGTACTTGCACAATGAACATTTGTATAACTAACCCCAAATTGTACCCCACAATTTCAAAATAAAAAATTTTTTTTAAATAGTGGTTGCAGGACATTCACCTTACAAAAACATATATTTTGTATGATTTTCTGAATTTGTCTTATTTTATAATTAAAAAGAAAAAATAGGAAAAAACAAAATAAGAAGGTAAAATAAATCCAAATATATGAGTCATCATGATAAATGTAAACAGGATTGCCAGGGGTTTTTTTTTAGAATTGCCACATTAACAAGTTAGATAAAACATACAAACTCAAATTACATATATGCTATATACAAGGAACACATAATGTAAATAAACAATTAGAAAATATAAAGATGAATAAAGGTATAATAACCAAAAGAAAGTTGCTTTAGCTATATTAATATCAGATAAAATAGATTTTTGTAATACTAGAGATAAAGACAACCACTATATATCATTAAAACTTTCATTATCATTAAAAATGTTTTTGGCCGGGCACGGTGACTCAGCCTATAACCCCAGCACTTTGGGAAGCCAAGGCGAGAGGATTGCTTGATCCCAGGAGTTCGAGACTATCCTGGGCAACTTGGTGAGACCTCATCTCCACAATAAATCAAAAAATTATCCCAGCATGGTGGCACATACCTGTAATTCCAGCTACTTGAAAGGCTGAGGTGGAAGGATTGCCTGAGCCTAGTAGGTCAACACTGGGCTGTCCATGAGCATGCCACTGCCCTCCAGCCTGGGCAATAGAGTGAGACTTCAAACAAAATTTTTAAAAAGTTTCAGTTTACCAGGGAGATACAACAATTTTAACTTCTATGCACCTAATAAGGTAGTTTCAAAATATTTAAAGTAAAAATGGACAAAATTATGAAAAAAAGGATATATCTATCATCATAGTGGACAGTTTTGTCACTATCATCAAGAAATCTGTAATGATTTGAACAAAACATGCAACAAGTTTAATCACATCTATGAAGCACTGTTTCCAACAGCTAGAGAATTCATATTCTTTTAAGAACATAAAGAATATTTATAAGAATTGGCCAGACCTAATGCAAAATAGCCCACATAATACACACAATCTTATATTCAGTAATCTTGCTAAATTTACTTACCAGTTCTAGTATTTTTTGTGTATGTGGAGTCTCTCTAATACAGCCCACATAAATACACACAGTCAGGTCAGAAAGTAATTATTACAGAGATTATACAATTTTCTGAAAATTAAAAATTAGAGTTTTATTTAGTTCACGGGTGAAAGAAACTAAAATGAAAATCAAATGATACCAAATAGTGATTAAAATGGTACATTTAATGGTAAGCTCAAGAAAATGTTGAGGTGAATTCTACTAAACTTTCAAGGAAAAAATGATTCCAATCTTGCATGATTTATTCCATGAATAGAAAAAAAGGTACCACATCCAAATCATATTATGAGGTGAATATAACATCAATACAAAAAAATAGACAAAGAATGTGAAAGCAAAGTTATACAAAAATCATAGTCAAGAATATGCATGCAAAAAATTTAAACAAAATTTTAATGAACTAAATCTAGGAATATGTAAAACAGAGATACACATCTTGGTCATGTTTCACTTGGGAATGCAAGTTTTATGCAACATTCAAAAACCAATTTATATAATTCATTACATTAAATAAGGAGAAAATACAAATTATCTTCTCAATAGGTGCAGCAAAAAAAAAAAATTTTAAAGCCAACCACCATTTTTTATTATAAAAATAAACTCTTAAAAAACTAGAAAAGAAAGTTTCTAATGTGATAAGAGTATCTACAAGAAACCGACAGCTAACATTATATTTAATAGGAAATTATTTTAAAATATCCTTATAGTCGGAAATGAGATAAGGATGCTGCTTTAAACACTTGTAGTAATATTGTCTGGAGGTTGTTCCCAGACAATAAAATGAAGGAAAATGAATAAAAGGTATGGTAATTGGAAAGAGAACCAAGTCACACGTGGTATAATGTGATTATTGACACAGAATCTTAAAATAATCAACAAATAGAATTAACTAAATAATTTAGCATTGTTGCTGGATATAAGATCATTATACAGCCATCAATTTTATTTCCCCATACTACAAACAGAGTAATCTAATTTAAACATACATGGTTTACAAACACCTATTTTTGATTTTTAAAAAAATCTCAGCACACTAGGAATAGAAAAGAATTTCCTCAACTTAGTAAAGAGCATCCACCAAAAGCTTACACTTAAATCAAACTTTGTGGTAAAAACATTGAATGCTTTCCTCCTAACATAGGAAGATGGCAAAGATATCAATTTTCACCACTTTGATTCAGCATTGTACTGGAGGTTCTAGCCAGTGTATTATGACAAGTAAAATAAATAAAAGGCAGTCATATTGGAATGGAAGAGGTAAAATTGCCTTTATTCACAGATATGATGATTGTCTATGTTGAGAATTAGAGAGATACCACAAAAGACTTACTGGAACTGGTGAGTTTAGCAAGACTACTGAATGTAAGATCAATATTCAAAAATCTATTTTTATGTACTAGCAACACATAATGAGAAATCAAAATTAAAACATAGTATCACTTAAAATATTATTTGATAATTGTTAAATAGGAATAAATCTAACAAGCAATGAGAAAAATTTTATATTGAAAGTATAAAACATTACCAATATAAATTAAGATCTAAATAAATGGAGAGGTATACCTCATTTGGGGTCAAAAGAATCAATGTTGTTTAGTTTTCAATTATCTCCAAATTTATTTATAGATTCAATGCAATCTCATCCAAAGTTCTAGCAGGTCTTTTTTTTCTTCGCCCTAGAAACCGACGACCTGATTCTAAAATTCATAGGGAAATATTAAGGACCCAGAACAGCCAAGCGACCTCAGAAAAAAAGGACAAAGTTGAAAAATGAACATTACCTGACTTCAAAACTTATTACAAAGATACAGTAATTAAGACTGTTAGAGGATTACCCTGGATTATATGAGTGGACCCAATGTAATCATAAACATCTTTAAGAGTGAGACAGAAGAATGAGAGTTAGTAAGACATGTGACCACAGAAGTGGTTACAGTGATACAAGGAAGAGGATATGAATCAGGGAATGCAGGTAGTTTCTAGAAGCTGAAAAAAATCAAGTAAATAGATTCTCCCCTAGAGCCTCCAAAAGTAACCAGGCATACTGACACCTTGATTTAGACCAGTGAAACTGACTTCTGACTTTCAAAACTGTAAAAGAATAAATTTGTGTTTTAAGCCACTAAAATTATGGCAATTTGTTATAGCAATAGGATATAAACAGAAAATAGTATAACATGGAGAAACTTCTGAAGGTAATGGATACATTCATTACCTTGATATGTCAAGGTAATGACATATACTATATATGTCAAAATTGTATATTTTAAATCTGTGCAGTTTATGGTATATCACACATATATACTTTCATAAATGGTGCTAGGACAATATACATTTATATATACACATATAGATATGGATATATGTATTTTTGTGTTCAGATTTTTTTCTAAAAATTATAAAGGTATATGTTACATTTTAAAGTACTTGCTCTATCTGGAACTAATGATTATATAAAGTATAATGTAAAGATGAATTTTTATTTTTCCCCATAAGTATAACCAATTGTCCTAATACCACTTATTGAATTGCATATTGCAATAAAGCTGCTAAATAACATGTGATTTATAATGGCAACAAAAATATACCACTCCTAGGTATGAATCTATATATCTAAGATTTTATATATATATATATAATCTTTATAGAAAAATGTATGTCTTTATTGAAAGACATTAAAAAATACAAATGAACAGAGAAACATACCATGCTTATCACTAGAAAGACTCAATAACATAAAACTATCTATCGCTTCCAAATTAATGAGTTCAATAGAGTTTCAACAAAAATCCTAACATATATGAAGCAGAAGAATTACTATTTTGAAGACTTATTTAAAGCTATAGTAATGACAGCACTGTGATGCTGCCTTGGGGCTAGACAACTAGATGAAGGGAACGAAGTTAAGACCCTAGCAGACCCATGTGCATATGGAAAATTGATATGAATGAAATTGCAAATAAGTAGAAATTTATTACTCAATGAATTATTCAATAAGTGGTACTAGGACAATTATTTATTCTTATGTGGAAAAATAAATCTTTACATCGGCAACATTTATTGAAGTATATGTGTACGAGTCCATGTACACACATCTGCATGAGTACTTGCCCCTTGCTAGGAGCTGTGAATTCAGACTTGAAGAGTGAAAAGTCCTCTCAGTAAGAGGCACCCCAGTTAGGGAGGATGCAAAGATTAATATCAATAATAACAGAAGTGGAACAATAATTTTCCTGGTAAAGTGATAGCCGGTGGGCTTCAAAGAGGAAAAGATTTTTTAAGAGTAATAAGTAGTTTGTCAAATGAAGAAAGTAGAGGGAGGGAATAAAAAACAGAGGAGCATTATTTACATAAACAATAAATTTATTATTATTTACATAATAATAAATATACATATTTATAGCGGTTTTATTCAATAACCTCACTGGAAAGACATGTTTCAAAGAAGAAATCTTGCTGAGGAAAAGTGATAGAGACATTCCTTGGAACTTAAGAAGGATGCATCCATCTATCTATCATCTATATCTATCTGTCTATCTATTTATCTATCTCTACCCATCTCTATTTATCTATTCTATCTATCCCATTTATTAAATATACTGGGTCTTGGAAGTGCCTCATTGGCTCAGTGGTAAGAACTGGAACAAGAATACTCTTTACAGTCAATGGAGAGGCTCTTCCATAGAAACGTGGCAAATATTCCTTATATACAGGCGGATTATTTTGACTAGAACCATGCTTGGCTTGGACATGGACCTTTGGTGCCTTAGACCACTGTTATTGATGTGTGTGCCTGTGACTTTGTGTGAGAAAGATGGCTATAGATTTTTAAATTTTCTAATGTCACCAGCAGGGAGGAACGGGCATCATATTTCTGAATAAAGGCTCAATTTAGGTACCTGTTATTAATCTGTTTTGTGTTGCTATAACAAATATAAGTGGGTAATTTTTTTTTTTTTTAAGTTTTATTTGGCTCACAACTCTGGTGGCTGAAAGTCCAAGACTGGGTAGCTCATCTTGTGCTTCTTCAACTCATGGCAGAAAGTAGAAGAGTGAGCAAGCATATGCAGAGTGATCATATGGCAAGAGAGGAAGCTGGAGAGAGACAGAGAAACTGAGGAAGCCAGAAACTTTTCAACAACTCACTCTGGGAGGAACAAATCCATTCCCATGAGAGCAAAAACTTACGCCCTGCAAAGGGACATTGATCTGTTCAGGAGGGAGCCATCCCATTACTCCAACACCCACCACTAGGTCGCACCTTGCAACACTTCCACATTGGAAATCAAACTTCAACATGAGTTTTGATAGTGTCAAAGCACATTTAAACCTTGGCAGCATGGTTTATGTTTGTTTGTTTGTTTGTTTTTAGAAAAGTAAGCATTCGTTAATTTAAAAAAATATTTTGCCTTTATTTATAATATTGACTTAACTTACAACTCTTTTATGAGACTCATTTACAAAATTCAAACCCATGCTCTCATTTACTGACAGGCTCAAATGACCTGTCAGAAGAAAGAATGGTTTCTTTATAAGATAAATTTGATAATAAAAATTTCTACAGTACTAAATTAATTATTAATTTATTGACTATTTCAAGCTGTGGAAAGAAGACAAATCTATCTGCAAACAGGAAATGTTTCCTTACTCCAGTTTTATTTGCAATGATACAGCAAATGGTCAATATAACTGAACATCTTTTAACATATTTATATTCTGTCACTTGTGTATTATTTTGTTACACATCAAAATGAAATGCTTGAGGAAAAAGACATATAAAAAGTAGCTGTTTACAACTGATCATAGGTGTTAAATTTTTCTTTAACTGGTGATTTTTTTTCTTGCTAAAACATACATAAACCCAGGGAAGCTTCAGTAATTTCTACATTTCTAACCCAAATCTATGTGTATGTTGCTAGTATTGAGCTGAAATTTGTATTTACACTATTTTGAAAGAGATTTGCTAAGTTATTTTATAGAATAAATAGATTATTGGGCATACATAGATGTGTTTTAAAAAACATAAACATGAAGAATTATGGTATTTGTCTCACTCTATTTTGTATTGCTATAACAGAATACCACCCGCTGGGTAATTTATTTTTTTAAAAAAGAAAAATATTTATTCCTTACAATTCTGGAGACTGAGAAGTTCAGTAACAAGGTAGTGGCATCTGCTGGGGGTCTTCTTGCTATGTCATCTTAAGGCAAAAGTTGGAAAGGACAAGAGAGCACTAGAGAACAAAAGGAAAGGGACCAAACTCATTTTTAAAATCAGGAACCCACTCCTGTAAGAGCAGCATTAGCTCATTCATGAGGCAGGGCCCTCATGACCTAATCACCTCTTAAGCTACCTTTCAACCCTGTTGCATTTGGATTAAGTTTCCAACACATGGACTTTGGGGAACACATTATCCATAGCAGTACTAATCATATTTATATAAATAATTAATATGATTATTTAAAAGAAGCATCACCAATTTATAAACACAGAAACGAATATTTACATCAACTCATTCATTCATCCAAGCATTTTTTATTTGTTTATTCAACAGAAATGGGTCATAAACATGTCTACGTACAAATTGAAAATTGTGCCAAATTTTCATTGTTAGCTTAGACTATTACAAACTTTTTTCTCTTAAGGATTTTTATGGAACCTGACCAAATGTTAGGTCAAGCTCAATGTTTGCACAATAAGCTGTATGTAAACTTCTCACAACAGAATTATTTAGGATCTCTGTTAAAATGCAGATTCCTGGGCCATACTTCCACTCTATTAAGATAGCTAGCTCTGTCTACAGAAATGTACAGTTCAATCGATTCTCCAGGTGATTTTTAAAGATTTCAGTGTAAGCCACATTGTTCCAGATTATCTTACCCTTCACACCATCCCTTCTGACTCTCTTTGCTTCCGTTTTTCTTGCTTCCATTTTCTTACCACCTCATTAGCTTAAACTGTCTTCTTTTTTTTCCCCTGAGCCAACCTACACCCAAGGGATGAAAACAAGTAACTGAGGAGGTAAAATAAGAATCCAAAAGAATAAATATTAACATAAAAAAGACCCTAGGTTATAAAATAGGATTCCCCCCACTTCTCTTGTCCTTCTTCCCTCTTTTATTCTGTTTCTTACAAATGAGAGGTAATGTCTTTAGCCATTGCACTCTTGAAATTACCCATGAGTTACACTAGAATGAGGGGTTTTCCACAGGGTTGTGCAACAGAATCAACTGTACACCATATGTTCATCAAGCTAGAAGAAAGATTTAACATCTTAACTGGACTTATAAAAAATATATACATATAAAATACATATATATACACATATATCAAAATTGAACTTCAGGAGATGAAAACTATCATGTCCAAAATGAAAAATGTACTAGATGGAATTAACAACAAATTAAATATTAAAAAAGATTAGTGAACTCGAAGACATGACAATCACAACTATTCAAAATGAAACACACAGAGAATTAAAGGTTTAAAAAAATCAATAAGCTGTGGGATAACTTCAAGCAGCCTAATATATAAACAATTGAAGTTCCCAAAGGAAAGAATACAACACTAAAACCATGCTACATAAAAGAACAAATTGATAAATTCAAGCTTCTGCTCTTCAAAGTCTGTTAAAAGAATAAAAAGTCAAGCCACAGACTGGGAGAAAATATCTGCAAATCATATGTTGCATAAGAAATGTTTATCCAGAACATATAAATAACTCTTATAATTTTAATTGGAAGAAAACAAATAAATAGGCAAGATATTTGAACAGATAACTTCTGTTCAAAGATTTAAGGTTGTTGAACTAGCACATAAAAATTTTTTGATATCATTAGTCACTAGAGAAGTGCAAATTAAAGCCACAATGAGATATTACAACACACTTATGAGAATGATAAAAATAAAAATAAAAATAAATAGACTGAGCATACCAAGTGTTGACAAGAGATGTGAAATAACTGGAAACTTCATATATTGCTAGGGAGAATGTTAAATAGTACAATCATTTTGCAAAACGACTTGGCAGTTGCTTAAAAACATATACATGCACATATACAATGATCCAGTTATTTTACTCCTCGATATGCACCCAAGAGAAATAAAACCATATGACCACACAAAAACTTGTACGCAAATGTACATAGCAGATTTGTTTGCAACAGTCAAAAAAATTGATACAACCTAAATGTCCATCAACAAGTGAATGAATTAACAGGTGATATTATATGCATGTAATAGAATAATATCCAGCAACAAAAAGGAATGAACTAGTGATATACACAACATGTATGAATTTCTAAATATACTGAGGGAAAGAAGCCAGACAGAAAAAGAGTATATCATGTATGATCTCATGTATATAAAATTCTAGAAAAAACAAACATCTACAGTGACAGAAAGCAGGTCAGTGATTGCCTGGGGACCAGAAGAGGATGGAAGAAGAATAGGAGGGAGACAGTACAGAGGGGCACAAAGAAACATTTGGGGGTGATAAATATGTTCATTATCTTATTCTGGTGATGGTTACATAGCTGTGTACATATGTCTTATCAAATTATGAGCTTTCAAAATGTGCAATTTATTGTCTATCAATTACAAGTCAATAAAGCTGTTAAAAATTAAATGATGGAACAAGAGCAGTGATGCATTAGACTAAGTGATCATTAATAACCCCTGGGATCTGAAACAAAAGATTAGGAGAGAAAGTTTTGTTATTCATGCCAAATGGAGCTGTGTATCAGTCTTAACACTTCTTAAAAACTATAAAAGCACTGGGCTGAAGCATGTTTGTTCTATATCTGATTCTGCTGTTATCCAAAAAGTGGGCATATAGTACTTTGCAACACTCAAAACTTTTAAAGACACTCTACTTTTGTTGTGCTAATGAAATAAACAGTCCAGAGGCCACCTCTCGTTTCTCCAGCCACACACGTATTATGAAGGAAGGTGAAGCTGTTTACCTGGGAAGCTTAAGAGAAAGCTGTAATGCTCTCAAAGGTCTTCAAGTCTTTAAGTCTGTTCAAGCTCTGAAAATAACTGAGGTTATGATGGAGTATTAAAACAAGTTGTTTCACTCTTCTCAACACCCATACAGGTTGTCCCTGACTTCTAAACACCCTGTCCTCATGCACATTCTCCAAATGGGGGCAAGACAGTTCTTCTAGTCTGGCTTCCACTCTTCATGGCTCTCTCTGCCTTCTTAAGGGGACTTCCCACAGAAGTTAAGATGAAAAGACTCCGCTGTCTCCCTCCCCATCTTTATTTGCAATCACCCAGCTCCTTTGATAGTCAAAATGAAGTTCCATTTTAACAACTATTGCTTGCAGAATTCTTTCATTCATTCACCAAATATTTGTTGTACACTTACTATATTTCCACGTGTCAAATGAAACACAAACTCTCTGACCTCAAGGATGTTAGAAGGGCAGGGAGACTAAAAATAAACAAACAAATGCAAAATAAAAGAATAGTCCTAAAACTTGAAGCATTGCATTGAATAAGCAGGACTCAGTAAGATCAAAGCAGAAAATCACTTTCCCTCTATGGCTATTTTAAACTTATTCAGGAACCTGATTTACCAGAGAGCACCCCATTCTGTCCCCAAATTCCAGAAAGACACAACAAGCTCTTCAAATGATCTCCAACACTCCAGCATTCAAAGACTTTCTTCAGACAGACTTTTCTCCCTAGTCTCCTCCATTTTGACCCTTTTATACTATTGAGATATATGATGAGCTAAGGTTTGCAAAACTATTTTCTGGTAGGCTACATACATGGTCTAGTCCCGTGCTTTGGCACAAGGGCATTCTTGGATCATACCGTGCTGTACTCAGTCTCTATTCCCTAGTTTTCAGCTGAAACTGAGTCAGAAAGCATTTATTTTAACATTCTGTTAGAGAATTATAGATTGTTGACCTTTTATAGCAGGAAAGAACCAAGAAGATTATATAATTCAGGTGGAAAACAGGTTTTATCTCTCATTCTAAATTCAGATGCTTGGTAATGACTGCCTGGAATAAGAATAAGTCATGATACTCAGGCTCAACTTACTAAGAATACAGTGAGATGATGGAGCTGGCCAAGGGTGAGGGACCAAACAATGATAGCTGTATGCAGGGGTGTCTGCCATAAACTAGTCATTTTCAGGGTGAGGAGTGAGTACATATAAGGACACAATTACAGGTTTCTGCTGCTGTGGAATTCTATGGATTCTATGGCTCCCTAATACTTATACTATAAGGCTTACCCTTCTTAACTGATAATGAGAAGACATGAGTTGGTTCTGACATACATGTCTGGCCTTGTCTTCTTCTACTTGCCTGGCCCTATATTTTGAGGATAGCATTCCTTAAACTCACAATGAACTTTTTTTTTTTTTTTTAAATCAGAGTCTTACTCTGTTGCCCAGAATGAAGTGCAGTGGCACGCTCATGGCCACCCCAGCATCGACCTGTTGGGCTCTCGGGCTATCCTTCTGCTTCAGCCTTCCAAGTAGCCAGAACTATATGCATGCGCTACCATGCCTGACTAATTTCTTTGATTTACTGTAGAGATGAGGTCTCACCAAGTTGCCCAGGCTGGCTCGAACCTCTGGGCTCAGGCAATCCTCTCGCCTTGGCATCTCAAAGGGCTGGGATTACAGGTTTGAGCCACCACGCCTGGCCTACAATTAACTTTTATGTCTCTATCATTATCTTTATTTGGGATCATTCCCTCCACTTACAATTATCTGCTCCCAATTTCTTCCTACTAGAATGCAATCCCTTCATGAAACCCTCCCTTAGTCCCACACTTCCCTCCTCCAGAGTATCTGATCTGTACCCCTGCTACAGCATTGATGCATTCTACCTGGTCCTTCAATGAAATGTTCATGTTTTCAGCACCCTCTGTGGTAAAGACATCTCTTCTCACATCCCTTCTCTGCTTCCCTTTTAGTGGTAACATTCCTGAGGCTTAGCTGAGTCCATGGGTGCTAGAATGAAGACAATATTTCCAAGCCTTCCTTTTAGTGAGGTTTGTGTGTGACTAAGCTCTGAACAGTGTGATGTAAGCAGAAGTTTTAAGTGCAACCTCTAGGAAATAGGTTTAAAAAGATGACCTCCAAGGCGGGCACGGTGGCTCAGCCTGTAATCCCGCGCCTTTGGGAGGCTGAGATGTGTGGATTGCCTGAGCTCGCGGGTTCGAGACCTGCCTGGGCAGGCGAGACCTCATCTCTACAATTAAAAAAAAAAAAAAATTAGCTGGGCGTGGTAGGGCGCGCCTGTAATTCTGGCTACTGGGAAGGCTGAGGCGGAAGGATGGTCGGAACCCAGCAGGTCGAGGCTGGAAGCGGCCGGGAGCGGCCACTGCCCTCCAGTCTGGGCGACAGAGTGAGACTCCAACTCAAAAATAAATAAATAAATAAAACACAGAAAAATAAAAATAAAAAGATGACCTCTATTCCTTTTCTTCCTTCCATTCTTCCTCATCTCTAGAATGCAGTTATGGTGGTAGAGGAAGCCCAAGCAGACATGTTAAACCATGAGAAGAAAGTCCCGTGTTGAAGAAGGTGGAGTAACTTGATAAAAAGAGTCATCAAAGCCGGGCATGGTGGCTCATGCCTAAAATCTCAGCATTTTGGGAGGTTAAGGAGGGAAGATTGCTTGAGTCCAGGAGTTCAAGACCAGGGTAGGCAACACAGCAAGACCTAGTCTCTACAAAAGAAGTCAAAAAATTAGCTGGGTGTGATGGCATGTGCCTGTAGTCCCAGCCTGGCAGCTGTGGTGGGAGGATCGCTTGAGCCTAGGAGACTGGAAACTGCAGTGAGCTGTGATCATGCTACTGCACTCCAGCCTGAGTGACAGAGTAATGCCTCAAAATAATAATAATAATAATAATAATAATATCACCAGACAAGTCCAGGCCTGGAATGTTTACTTCCTGGCTTTGTTTACCTAAGAGAAAATAAATGCTCCTCCTGCTTCAGTCATTATTTTGAGTTTCTACCTGTCACAGACATGTGTTACAATGTCCTTTCCTCCCCATTTCACCCCACTCCACACAGTAGGTAATAAATATCTCAGTTAAGTGAATCCCAGTGGATATTCAAAAACTCAAAAGTAGACAACAACCAGGAAAGTGACATTAACATGTGAATAGTTTGGGTTTGGCAAGGACCACAGGAGCAGTCAGTCTCTTGGCAAAAGGGAAGATGTACAAACTAAGCATAATATCTAGCTTGATGTTTTGCACGTTAAATGAACCAATGAGGCTTTTCCAGGAAATCTTATGACTTCAAAACTCACCTCATCCTCTTCACTACTTTTTTTCAACTCCTTGAGGTCAGTGGACATATTTTATTGATCTGTGTGTCCTCCAGGGCACCTCTGGTGCTGGTGGGTATTTGCTGCATTGCTTCTGCACTGACAGAAGTGAGCAATGGCTCATAAACACCCTCAAAAAATGACTTCAAATCCATATTCATTCTTCTGCCCAGCCCAGAGTTGGGTCCGATCACTGTAGGTGGTATTGCTCTGTCTAATGTACTCCCAGTTGCTGATAAACATAAAGCATGTAGACAAACATCTTGGGACACTGATGCCGCAGCTTGCACAGCTGAGGCTTAGAGCTGTCGAGGGGTGGCCCACGCGGGCGGGGCTTTGGTGCCAGCTTTATCCTGCAGAAACCCTGCTAGTTGTTAAACAAAGTAAAATCCCACCTGCTCAGTCTGAGCAACTGCTGTCAATCAATAATTAAGTAACTTTAAGGTCCCGATCTATACAAACTTATCAATATTTTCACTGAAAAGGAATCAATGTAGAAAGAGGGAAACATCCAAGTAAACCCTTTTAATGGCTGTGTTTGGGCTGTGAGAAGTAAATGAATTGATTAAATGAGTGGCCAATATTGGCCTGCCAATGCAATCCTTCTCTCAAACATTCCCACCAACCTAGTTTAACACTCTCCCTTGGCATTGTGTTACCTTGATAAAGTTTTGTTCTAACTGTTCTTCTCAAGAGGGGGCATATGTTTATATTAAATGTAAAAGCTTCTGAGTCACTGATTATTGGCAATTAACAATATCCAGGCATTGTGTTAGTGTTTTACATGAATCATTCGATGCTGACAGAACTCTATGAGATAGGTATCATCAGTAGTTTTCATTTTGCAGATGAAGGGACAAAGGCTTTAGAAAAGTGAAAACCTTGTCCCCAAATCACAATAGTGAGTAAGAGAGCCAGTAGTTTCGCCCTGTTCAAGTGTTCCCTGCCCTTTTCAGCATACTCTCTTGTATGCTCATAGTATTCAAATTGCCTGTCTCACCACTGTGGGTCTCGCTGCTAATGCTCAACCTTCACAGAGTAAAACGGTAGAGTTTTGGCTTTTGGTGGGTGCAGCCATGATATAAAATGAGTAAACCCTTTGGACTCCATTTACTTTTGTTATTTTGGTCAATGGTTATTTTACTTCTGTGGACTTCTATGCAGTCCACAGAAGACACCAGTTCTGTAATCTGAATGAGTTTTGGTCAAAATTCCAGCTTTATTAGTTCCTCGTTGTACAACCTTGGGCAAGTTTTATATTCTCTCAACCACAGTTTGTGTGTTTTTATGTTAAGGATAATAATAAATGCAGTGTGTGTATGTGTGTGTGCACACATACACGTGAACATACACACTCTTTTCTATGTGTGCAGACACACAAACTGGTCTTCTTTTGTACTCTGGAAGAAGCTCTTCCTAGATTTGTGTGTTCTTGGCATTTATCAATTAGACCATAAGCATAAAGGATGTGTCTTCATCTTTAGTGTATAACTAATAGAAAATCAGAAGCCATAGAGTTGAAAGAAAGCTTTGCAGTAGAAGTCATCAGCTCATCTCTCTACCCTGTCAGGAATTCTTTCATGGGCAGCCCTGGCAGAGGGTCGAGATATTTCCATGAAATTTAATTAAGACACGTAAAGAATTTCTTCCTTGTTTGTCACCAAGTCATCTGAGTATGTGAGAGGCTGAAGGGTGGATAGGTCTTCTGAAAACAGAAGGCCGCCAAATAGCTTTTATGTGTAATCAATATCGAGCAATTCAACAGCAGTAAGAATTGCTACATCTCCCCTTGGGCTCTCCGCCTTGTCTTCTAAAGCCAGCCACATTAAGTTTAGAGCAATTCAGGGCTTGGATTGTTGGAAACAGGCATGTCAGAGAAATGCAAAAGTTGCACTGGCATTTTAGGTTCGCTCTGCCCTTCAGCAGAGATAGAAATCTTACCTCCCATTACATCTGCCCCGGTCACCCAGGAGTCTTCAGTCGCCCTCAGCTCTTGGGAGCCACTGTACACACTTCCTTTCTTTGTAAATATTTTTTAAAGCTTTACTTTTTTGAAGGAATAAATACACATTCTCATCTGTAAAGGTTGAAACTCCCCTTTTCCATCTCTCTCTGCCCTTCATGGAATTGCCTCTCGCTTGTGGAACACAGCTGAGAAGTGTTCACTTATGCCCTGTAGAAAAGGATTTCTGTGTGACAGAATGGAAAATCTCAAACTACAAAAGTGACCCAAAAATTGCACAAAGCACTTACTAGCTGCTGATGGGTATCCATCATGAATAATTATTGATCCACAGGGTCTGGAAGTTGGGTAGTTAATGCTAGGAAGGGTACAAAAGACACATTTTAAAAGAAAGCAGATTATTTCTATGCTTTCAGTCTATGTAGTCACATTTGAAGTACTTGCTGCTGTACATTTTAAAGAGAAAACAACCTAGCTAATATTCATATATCAAAAGCTAATTGTTGATAATGCACACTTAGCATAATTTAAGAAATTTACGTGAATCTCCTCTTTTGCTCTTGTTACAAAGCTGGCTAGAACAGTCACTAAAAAAATAGAAAGTTAACTAAATCTTTAGAGGGAAACCAGAGTTGAGATGTGTATAAAGGTAGAGAAGCTTCTTTTCCCAAAATTAAATGTGAAACATTTGCCTGGAACTCTGCATCATACCCCTGTCCCCCGGCCCTTGCCGAATGTTTGATGAGATATTCATTTCCCCAAATCAGTGAAAACAGATCAGCTCTTGCTTCTGCATCTAGTGTTGTGAATATAATAAGAAAAAACTCCAGCAATCAAATAGTATAGAAGAAAGAGGAAAACCAGCATTTCCCAGGTAACTACTATGAATGACGCATCGTGCTAGGATAAGAGTAACTCCAACCTTTTAAGATCCCGCGAGGATTAAATTAAACAATGGGCATAAAGAACATAGCACAATGCCTGGCATTTAGCAGAAACTTAATAAATTTTACCAGTTTATATCAGGTAGTGTATATGCTTATTTTTTCTTTTTTAAAGTCACAACAGTTGCCATTTAACACTGAAACACTTTTAGCATTGCATCAGTTAATACAGCAATTAGCAGAAGATTCAAACATTACAGAAAGATAAAAGGAAAAAATCAAATGTCTCCCAAAGCCAGCCACCATCAACATTTTGTTGAAAATTCCTCCATACCCTTTTCTTTCTACACACTCAGACAAATACAAGTTTATGTAAGTGGCATCATACTGCTTATGCATTTTACAATCTGCCTTTTGCCTTCAACAACATATCCCAGTGTCTGCAAGGTCGATATTATTATTTCCATTTGGGGAGTAGAGAAATCTAAGGCTCAGGGAGGTTGTGTACGTTTTCCCAAGGTCTGTCATTTTGCTATCAAGGGAGCAGAGCTAAAATTTGACTTTTAATCTATCTAATCCAGACCCATGCTCTTTCCACACAAAGAAGAAACACACAGTAATTGTGAATTTCCCTTAAGAAAAATCCAATTGTACACAAATTTACTTCTATAAACCTTTTTAGCAACTAGTTTCCAGTACATATGAATGGTAAGCCAGTCCTGCTGGGAGTAATTTTTAAAAGAGAGAGCTGGGGTTTGGGAATAGAAAGGGGAGGTAAAACAGATGGCAAAGAAAAGGGAGAAGATTTTGCACTGCAGCCTTGGGAAAGATAAGAGAAGATGAAGGGAAATCATTCCAGCCTTAGAACTGTACCTCTCTCTCTGAGGAGGGAGCAGCAAATTGTTGAGGAGGAACAGGAAGCAGAAGCAGCCTAGGCGAAAAGTTAACGCGCTCAGACCTAAACAATCGAATCCTAAGGCTGGTCCAGGAGAGAAGAACGAGGAACACTTCCTCAGCAGAGAACAACTGAGGATGTCCAGTACCTTTTCCATCTCAGACAGCCAAGTGTGTCCTCTTCTGACTCCACTGCAGAGACGGGAGGCGGTATCAAAGAATTTTGCTTTTGCATAAAAGCAAAAGTATTGAACATTTGGTTGGAGGATGAGAAAGACACATAAAATGCTTGCTAGACGCATATTACCTTAAACTAATATTTACTTTTACTTTCTAAAATGCTTATCAGCATGCATGTTGGGGCAAAACAAACAGGCAACCATACTTTTCAGGAGAAATCCTGAAAAGTTTAAATCAAGCTAAATATGGCAAGGGAAATAAATGTACCATGTATTATTTCTAATTTGGGGTGGGAAGGTCATTGATGTACTGTATTTAGTGTTCATTTTTATGATTTTATTTCTTCAATAGAAAAGCATTTAAAGAACTTTCATGTGAATATTCCTGAGCAGTCTTAATAATTTTATTTTCTCTCTTAGAGACTTCATTTCCTCAAAAGTGAATTTTCTCACTACAAGAGTTTTCCATATCTTTTCATACTTCCCTGTCTCGGACAGCCATTTATGCTGAAATGGTGATGTGGAAGGAAAAAGGAAAGATGAGACAACACATAGCTCCTTTTCCTTTCAGTTCTTCCTTCCTCACCAGCAAGCTGAAGGTAAAAAGTATTAATGGAATGTGTGCAGATCAAGAAGTGAGCAAAAAGACAAAATAGTTAAGTTCATTTAATGCTGGGTTTCTGCTGTACTGGTAAGAACAAGATATATATGTATATATGAGCTAACAAATACAAATTGTGTAATTTCAGTGATTCTGCAATTATGTTAAGTGCTCTTATATTTACATTTAAAATGGGCATTGCACATTTGATTTTGGATCTTAGTCTATTGCTAGTTTGGGAAAATTATCTAAAAATTTCTGATCCTGTATTCTATATTTAAAATGAAAGTAATAATATTTACTTTCCAGTGCTGCGGTGTGAATAATTGACATACTCTAAGTAGTAGTCACTGAGTCAACATTTATTTGACTTCTGATATATGCCAGAGCATTTGAAATTCAAGGAAAAAAAAAAAAAGTTTTCCAATCTCAAGAATTTCGCTAATAGAAGAGGCAAGATTATATACATATAAATAGAATAAGATTTTGAAGTGCCAATAAAAGTAGGTATAAAATGCTAGGAAGTCTGAAAACGGTTGCATTTCAGCATCACTTTGGGGGACAAGGGATTCTTCCACTTTGGGGGACAAGGGTAGATGAAATGAGGTGATTGTTTCAAGCAGAAGGAAGAACAGTGAAGTCATGATATAGTGCAGCAGCATGATTCACTGGAGAGCCAAGGGGCCAGAGACAACAAGAAATGGGCTCCTAGGCTTAATCACATTCACATGCAAAGAAATTTGAATGTTTATTGCAGTTTTTCTGCTTAATACTCTCTCTCTCTCTCTCTCTCTCTCTCTGATATGATCAATTGGTTTGCAAAATAAAACTTTGTGTCACCCAACTGATTTTCCAGAATTTCCAAAGAATGAAAATTTGGCATAAGTGGTCCCTGAACACTAGTCACACGAGCCCAGGGATGAGATCCCCACAGACGCTGGGTGCGAGGGGAAGGAGGGAGGGAAGGACGGAGGAAAGATGGGGGCCACGTGGCAACACACTGGGTACCTGGCCCACTGTCAGGGGGAGAGCCAGTTAGAAGCCCAGACCACCAGTATGCAACCTACTTATATAGTAAATCCCCACTGGTATTCCGTAATTCTGAAATTAAAAAATAAATAAAATAAAGAATGGGAGTAAGGACATAAAGTAACTGATATCGCCTGTGCTGTCATCAACCATGATGCAGAAATACACAGGGATAACAGCATCTGGAATTTTCTGTGCAGCCTTTTTATAGAACAAAGCCAGAGAAGTTATAGGTGCCCTGTTACTCACCCAGTTTGACACCCCAATTCATCCAGTCTGCAAAGGTTGCCTGGCCCTGCTCGGGCTGCAGGGTGGGGCTGACATGCCCCCTCCCCCAGATGTCGGGCTGCTTCATAATCACCAAGCAGTGGCACCTCACACTGTCCCATTAGAGAGGCGTGCACAGCCCGCTTGTTGGGCATGTTGATGCAAGCTTGGAAAGGAAAACATAATTCACTTTTGCCAGTGACAGAAATGTTAACACTTACTTGAAATAGCTGATAATCCGACACAGGAGAGTTAAAGGATTACTGTATTTCATTTGGCTAATAAGAAAAGCTGTTTAAAAGCCATGTTAAAAAGACTTAATGTATGGTGACTGAGCTTTGCTTTAATGTATTCTGTGTCATCGACTATTAGAATGATTTTCCCCTCTTATTATGTTACCATAGGTTTCTGCCTCCTTTCTCTGGGAAGAGGTAATAGAAAACAATAGTCACAGAGATTTTCCAAGGAAAGATACATTCGATAAGTACCTACTGAGCACTTATAAATATTTATTCAGTAAGTATTTATAGCATGGTACTATGTGCCAGTCACCATACTATGAGGTTGGGATTTGAGAACAAAAGAGTTGTGGTCTCAAACCTCTGAACAGTCACATTTTTTTTTTAATAAGAATTGATGGGAGGCCAGGCATGGTGGCTCACTCCTATAATCCCAGCACTTTGGGAGGCCAAGGTGAGAGGATTGCCTGAGCCCAGGGTTTCGAGACCAGCCTGGGCAACTTGGTAAGACCTCATCTCTACAATAAATCAAGAAAAATAAGCTGGGCATGATGGTGCCTGCCTGTAGTTCCAGCTACTTAGAAAGCTGAGGTGGGAGGATCGCCTGAGCCCAGCAGGTTGAGACTGTGGTGGCCGTGAGCATGCCACTACACTCCAGCCTGGGCGACAGAGTGAGACTCAGACTCTAAATAAAGAAATAATACAAAAAAAGAGAATTGATGGGAGAAGTCAGTAGACAAAATATATAGAAAGAATCATGTTTGAGCTTTAGTTGAGATATGAAATAATCTTATCTAACTCTCATTTACTAAATGAGGAAACAGGCCTAGAAAGCTATGTGACTTGCTGAGGACACATAGGCTAATTAGTGGATCCTCAATCTCTTGTTTCTCTTTTTTGATGCTGGAACACAATTTCCTGCAGTCGTGAAGAATTTGTGAAGAAATGTGTTTTCAGTAAGGCAAGAAGCCCAGTCAGGTGAAATCCCATGGGGTTGCACAGCCCCTCAGCATCCACAAGGAGTGCTACAGTCAGTGATGCAGATGCCTCTGGTCCCATCCAGACGGTGAGAAAAAGTGACTTCACCCTCCTGCACTGGAGGGCTGCCCTCTTTCTGGTGGTTTCTCCCGGCCCAGTGCCCTTCCACTATCCAGAACACTTTCAGCTTGGAAGATATTATCAGATTTCTACATGTACTCTACAACCAGCGAAATTAGCTCTTTTTATGGCTGAAATAATCAAACCTAAAGTCAATGACACACTAACATGTTTTCTATTTTCCTTCCCTCTTCCCCCCCACTCCATCTTTCCTTGTTTTTCTCTCCCTCATACCCCTTTGTGTATATGTGATACCATTCCTCCTTCTCAGGACTTGGAGTTCGCTGTCTCCCTGAGGTAATAATCCAAAGGCAACAAGCCACCCCCCTCAAAAAAAAAAACCCAGTATTTATTTCTTAAAAAATGTATATTTATTTATTCTTACATATTTAAACGTAGTCACCTTCAAAGGACCCTCCATCTGATGCAATACAACTATCGAGATGCTTTTTCCACCGCTCAAACTCGTCAATCTTGACACTTTTAGTACTTCTGCTTTTTTTTGTTTCACCTCTTCCACACTGGCGAAATGTTTCCCTTTGAGGACTTTTTTCAGACAAAAAGAAAAGTTGCTCAGGGAAAGATCGGGTGAATAGGAAGGTTGGGGTGTGGGGCTCATGCCATTTTTGGTTAAAATCTGCTGAACACTCAGTGCCGCGTGGCCAGGTGCATTGTCATGGTGGAAGAACCAGTCACCTGTTTGCCACAACTCGGGGCCTGTACTACAAGGGACCCGCACTCTAAACGATAATTCTGGTTTTTTGGGTTCCCTCTCATATTCTTAGATAAAATACTAAAACTTCTTCCCAAACTCTGGAATTCTTCTTCCCCACAACAGCAGGGTTGTGTGTTCTTTTACCAAAAGATTACTCTTGCATGGGTCAAAACTGGCAAGAGAACCCAGAAACTAAAGCAAATGGTTGGTGGCTCCCTCTCTGCCCACCCTAATTTCTAGATGAGTTTTGCCCTCCTTGATTACAAGGGGCAGGAAGCAATTGATGTGATTTTTGCAAAAAAGTCACCATGAGCAGTGGCCACACAGGTGAAGCCACATAGATCCACAAATACCTGGTTCGCTTTTCTTATGATCTCAGAAATTCCTGAGGTTATAGGCTCAATAAAATGTTTTTATTTAAATAACTCAAGGCTAGCCCTCCTGTAATTTTATCACCGATTTACTACATAAACCAAATTCTTCTCCCTACCTTGCCCTAAATCAGACTTAACATTCCTCTAAAGTGGACCTTAAAAACCACGTGATTGACCAGGCATGGTGGCTCAAGTCTGTATCCCAACACTTTTTGGGACCGAGATGAGAGGATTGCCTGAGCCCGTAGGTTTGAGACCATCCTGGGCAACTTGGGAGACCTTGTCTCTACAATATATCAAAAAGTAGCCGGGCATAGTAGCATGCACCTGTAGTTCCAGCTACTTGGAAGGCTGAGGTAGAAGGATCGCCTGAGCTCAGCAGGTTGACGCTGGGGTAGCTGTGAGTGTTGCCACCGCACTCCAGCCTGGAGTGAGACAGAGTGAGATTCCAACTCAAAAAACAAAAAACACGTAATTGTTCACCCTTAATTTCTGCATGTACAAAAAGACTTTCCTTATTATAATTTCACTGGCATGAGGTGATTCCCTACTACCAAACCCCATGTATCTGGTGCAGCTTCATTTTAGATGGAACTCAGTCCTTGACTCACCTTATCCTTATGGTCCCAATGAGGCAAACTCACGGCTGGCTCTTCCTCACTGCTTTGTCCGTTGAACCCACATAAATTCACTGAAGTTGCAAACCCTACTTCCATGAACTAAATTAATATATGTTCATCTTCCAACAAAAGAGATTTACTTCTGATCCATCTTAAGGAACACTAATAGTCTCCACACTACAAGTACAGTATTATTCATAAAATCACTATCATTTACGATGTATTTACCATGGGCTGGGCTTTATGTATATTACCTTCATTTTTCTCACAATAATCCTGTGCAGTTGGTATTATTTTTAGTATTTTCTCTTTTTTAAATGTATGTATAGCTCACATTTACTTCAATATTTAATAGTAGAGGTGTTTGGGGTCATTATGTAGAAGTTTGGTGATGTTTTGTCTATTTTTAGTATTTTCATTCCACAAGTGAGGCTTGATGAAGTTGAGTAATTTATCCAAAGTTATGCCAGTTATGATCATCTATGCCAGTTTTCAAATCTAGGTCCCTGTGACTCAAAGCCCAAGAAGTTTACCTACTTCCTACTAGTCTAATTTATACTCCTGGAGCTGTAGGTAGTAGTCAAAACACTTAAGTTCTGAGTGGCAAGCATTGGTCATTATCTGATTCCTAGAGAAGTTGACATCTTCCAAATTCTAAAGTATTTGTGCCTTTGTCCTACCTTCCTGAAAAGGGAAAAAGGTCGTTTCTCAGAATTTTTGTACCAAATAAGTAAAGCCATGGTTCTATCTATAATAGTCGAAAAAAGTTCAGCTACACTGCAAGTACATTTTTGTCCTAGAAAGAGAGGAATGCAGTGGAGAGAGTTGGAGTTAGAAGACTTGCATCCATTCCCCAGCTCCACCACTAAGCATTTTTGTGAGCTTGATCTTTCTGACCTCAATTTTCTCATCTTTAGGAGGGGAGAATATTACCCAGCTCTCAGAATCCTCGTGAGGATGAAAAATGACTATACTTGGGAAGACACTAGACACAGTACCTGGCATGTTACCCGTCACTGCTCTTGCTGATTGTGTCAGAATCTTAATTTATCTGAATATCCTTGGGATATCTCCAAAAGAGCAAGTTAAATCTGAAATCAGATCCTGATTTCTTTACAGATTCTTCCCTAAGCCTCCTAAGTTAATAAAACGTTACCTTTGTCAGCATTCTTTTCACTCCATGTCTGTATTACATGCATATCATAAGGTGTGTGGTTTAAAAAAAAATTATCTTTCCCATCCTTATCCTTAGGGTCTTCTCCTTGCATTAACCTCTGTTTGAAAATACTGGAAGCTAAATGTGAACGAAAAACACAAAGTTCGCCAAACTAGAACTCAGGTCAGTGTTTGGGAACCAAAATCTTGCTTTATTGATACCTACAGAAAATTCCTAGGATATTCACAGTTATTCTCCAGTGCTACTACATCACAAGAATGCCTGTGATCCTCTGACCTTTTGATCAATTGCTCGCCTATCATCTAACATCTGCTGCTAAGCGTAGAGCAGGGTATCCCTAAGAGTAGGTATTAATTATTAATATGTATTAATAATACATTGCATTACCCTTTCACTAGAGTGCAGGCTTTTGGATATAGTCAAGTTTTATAAATTGTTGTCAATTTGAATAGACATGGCATTTTTCAGTAAATCATAGCAATCTGGATCAGTTTACCCCATGTACCCTCTGGTCAATTGCCCAGGGAAGGGAAATGCCTGAGTGGAAATATAATGCTTTTGTTATTTAAATTCCATCTTTTTTTTTTTTTTTCTAAAAACAGCACCCATTTTTTGCCGGAAGTTCTACCTCAGCTTAGCCTATCTGGATCCATTAAGCAAGCTGATTCTTCCTCTGTCCTCAGAGGTGGGCATGTGACCTGGGACTAGCCAATTAGCATGCAGCATTCCTCTGGTTCAAGACTGGGCATGTGACCCAATCAGAGGCAATCAGAACAAATTCCAGGGTTTCTCCTGGAGCTTATCTCATCTAAGTGAATGTGTGTGTGAAGAGGTGTTGGCAGCGACACAGTTTTCGTGGGTCCATGTTAGTAAGGTTAGGAGGGAGGCAAATAAGGAGCATGACCCTTACCTTAAAATCATAAAGAGTTATTTCTAAAAAGATCATTGTTGCCATTTATGGTGAATGTTAATTTGTGCTAGGCAGCTGTGCTAAACACTTGATATGGATCATCTAATTAAATTCTCACAACTGCATAAGGTAGATGGTATTATTATTATGCACCTTTTATACAGTAAACAACTTGTCTAAAGTCACACAGATAGGAAGTAAGAGTGTCAGGATCTGAACCTAGGTCTTCCTTCCCTAGCTCCCAGCTCTTACCCTCAATGAATTGGTTACTCTCCAATCTAATTGAAAGTTTACAAAGGGCTCCTAAATTCCCTATGATGTGGACTTCTGAAATCAAGTTTATGTTAGACGAGAAAAGAAACAAAATTTGTCATTTTATTCTCCTGGGAGTTGAAATATTTTGATCATGATACTTTCACAATGGGTGTTTTGAAGAGATAAATATGCACATGCAAATTAAGGACCATTATTTTTCCTAGCCAAACTGGTTAATACCTATGTGGAATCTAGGCAACGGTGCCTTCCTCATAGTCATAGGAAGTCTAGCGTTATGGGTTGCACTTCCCTTCATTGAAAAAAGCCTTTGGAATTAGAAAGGTAATTTGAAACTACTTGAGATGTGACTTTGAATTTAGAGACACAGAATTTTAAAAAAAAGTGACGGATAGTTTCTGGTGACATGAATGGACCTATGAAATATGTATTTCTCTTTTCCCCATCTTGCATCAACTCATTTGGTATTTCAGTTTGTGTAATAGTTAAAACTCCTGGCAGAGCAGAGGCAGTAATTGCAAACAGCTGTAAAGTATAACTCATCTTGCTGATCAAAATGACTTCCCGCTAAATAAACCATGAAAAAAGCTTTTCCACCCACAGAGAAGTGAAGTGTAAATGATATATAGACTCCACCATGAAGAGATCAACAGATTGCATTTTCCTATAACTAGGGTTTTATAGAGCTACAGTCACTTTCAAAAATGGATTCAAAACTCAGCTATGTTCAGGAAAAAGAACTTGGGTAATCGCATTAACATGGCAGTGGGGATCCTGGGAAGTGTTTGAATTTATAGAACTTCAGAGCATTGTCTTGCTTCTTCTCTTAGGCTTTCCAACCTGATAACAACTTGCAACGTGCCCTCATTTATGCTTGTTTTGAACATCACATTATGTCTCTTACCTTTTGGAGATATTGTATCTAAGGAGCATTAACTGGACATCCATGTCTTGGTCTTCCTATCATGGTTTTGAAGGTCGAAGGACACGTGGTGGTGGTAGCGTTCATAATGTTGATGCAACTTCAGTGGACACTTGATTCCAAGTTTCAGCTCTTGGTGTAAGAACAATATGGTACTGGAGTCAAGAGCTGACCTCTGGTCACTTCAGCTACTGGCCCACACGACACTGCTGGCTCCTTGTGAATCCCTTAAGCCAGGAAATTCTCTGGACTATATCCACAAAATAATAAAAGTTAAAACTTTCTTTTTCACACTCAGACATAGATCTTTGTCTCCCACATAACTTCTTTCCCTAAATCAAGACATATATAAATTGCTACAAGACCTGTCTTTCCAGTCTTATTCTTTTTTAGTTGACATGTAATCATTGTACATATTTGTGGGATAGTGACTGATATTTCAATGCAAGTGTACAATGTATGATTGGTAAGTAACACATCTGTCACTTAACTTATAATCTCTTTGTGTTTTGAATATTCAAAATTATGGCTTCTAGCATTTTGAATATATGCAATAAATTATTGTTACCCATGATTGCCCTACAATGCTTTGGAACACTAGATCTCATTCCTCCTATCTAGCTGTAAGTTTATATCCATTAAGCAAATGCTCTCTATTCTCTCCTCTTCCTTACCCTCCCCAGTCTTCATTAACTGCAAATCTACTCTCTACTTCTATGAGCTCAAATTTTTAGGTCTCACATATGAGTGAGAACATGCAATATGTACCTTTCTGTGCCTGGCTTATTTCACCTAATATAATGTCCTCAAGGCTCATCCATGTTGCTGCAAATGACTGAATTTTGTTCTTTGTTATTCCTGAGTAGTAATCCATTATGTATATATACCACACATTCTTTATCCATTTCACCTGATGATGAAATCATCAGTTGATTCCATACCTTGGCTATTGTGTATAGTGCTGCAGTAAACACGGGGTGTAAACATTTCTTCAATATGCTGATTCCCTTTCCTTTGGATAATACCAGTAAGAGGATTTCTGGAATAATATTCAGTCTTACTCTTTAAGCCTGACGAGGTCTGCCCTGATAAATGCACATCAAACCCATCTCTTACTGTTGAGTGAACCCCACCCCGTCAGTTGCTCTTTACTCGTATCTTCCCTGGTTCTCTGCACCCCATTTCACTCCACAACCCAGCCTCGGGCCTTTCTGTTCTATTACCTATTTGGAACACTCAATTTTTATTTAACTTTGGTACTTACCTTTGAGAATTTGCAATGTGGTTTAGATACGGCATTTTTATCATGATGTCACCTCTGAGTTAATAAATTCAAACTAACAGTGCTCATTTGCCTGCAAAAGTCAGCTTCTCCTTTCCACAGCACAATCCTGTCAGAGCTACCACTTTTTCTTCTTTTGTGTAGGGAAAGCAGGGGCCATGTCCCTGCTGCAAAATGTGTAGGTCCAATAAAGATGTGTTGAATATATGAATGAATGAATTTTCATAGAGTACACCCTCGTAACTGGGCAAACCATTATATAGGTGTAAGTTTTATTGTCTAAAAAAAAGTGAGTACATTTATACCAAGATGGTAAAGCATCCCTCAAGGCAGACTTAGGATATATATTACAGGATTATTGGACATTGTGGAATCTGCATATTTCATATTGAAACCATTTTAATGCCACATATGTAAAACTTTTTCGAACTGGAATCTGAACATCAACAATTCTGAAGAACTGACTCTACCTTCTTAGAACAACAATACTTTTTATAAATGCTTCTATTTATGTGCAAAAGAATAGAATATGAACTTTAAAGTATAAACAAATTTACTTTAGCAGTTGACCCTGGGAACACAGAAGGAGAGAGAGATTGGGTTGGTGGGGTTAGAACATTAGCTAAATGTTAATGCTTTATTTCTTTTAAAATAATTACTGAAAATCAATATAATACAATATTAACAGATGTCAATAATGGGAGTTTGGAGTATAGGTATATATTATATTCTTCTTTTCATGTTTATATATCTTTTAAATTAGTTAAAAAGAAAAAGCAGTAAAGGGAAACAGTTATCAAAATATAAATGGAGGAGCAGTTGAAAACAAGAAAATCTAGTTCTGAGCATCTATACTTCCTAACAACCAAAACAATCAATGAAAGTGATGCAATGGGTTAAACGGTTCCTGATATCTGCCATGTTACCAGGAGAAAATGCATCGCCATAGGGTTCAACTTTGGAAAGACTTTGCCACAAGAATCTTAATATAAAGGTCCTTAAATGACATAGTGTATAAGGTCTTTGACAGCAATGCTACTGAAAGTGCAGAGATGTTTTACTAGTCCTGTAAGTTTCTCAAATCAGCTCTCAGCAAGTAATCTGGACATACTGTGAAATTATAATTCTGAGTAGATGATTCAATTTAAGGGTTTAGAGTAAAGCAATCCAAATGGATGGCTCTCTTCTCATCTGACTTAACATAGGAGGCCCAACAATTAAGTTCGTGAACTCATCCTAGAAAAAGTGCTAGATATCTCATTGCTGAATATCACTACAGTCACCTTCAAAGTACTCCCCCCCTGGGAAGTTATGCTCTGACACCAGCACCTAGTCCACCCATCAAAGCAATTTTGGAACTCTTTTTCAGGAATGGCCATCAGAGCCGTCACTGTATTACCCTTGATGTCCTGAATGTCATCAAATATCTTCTTTTCAATATTTCCTTTATCTCTGGGTAAAGAAAAAAGTATTTGGGGGCCAGATCAGGTGAGTAGGGAGCATGTATCCATACAGTTATTTGCACAATGCTGTCAACATAAGTGCACAGGAGACAAGTTTGCGAACTTAATTGTCAAATGAAAATGACAGCGCTGACAGCCATTCCAGAAAAAAAAATTCCAAAATTGCTTTGATGGATGGGCTAGGTGCTGGCATCAGTGCATAGCTTCCCAGGGGAGTACTTCAGAGGTCACCATAGTGATATTTAGCAACGAGGTATGTAGCACATTTTCTAGGATGGTTCACAAACCTAATTGTTGGGCCTCGTTAATCTTGAAAAATCTGGAGAAATAAATGTTTAATATATCCTCAGTTCTCTGCCACTCTGTGAAAAAGAGAAGAAGGCAGACTAGGGTTTCAACACAGAGAAGATCCTCTGTCTGGGTCTCTTCTCTGAGTCTCAGTCATGATAAGGACTGCCCCAGATTTCAGAGCCTTCAAAGAAAATCTTTACTTTGAGCATGGGCAAAATCTAGGGGTAGCAGATAACATGCCACCTTACTCTTCTGTCTGTCTCTCAGAATAAACAGCTTGTATCAGGAAGTCCAGCAGACGACCCTGATGAAGTTAGTCAAGAAGCGACTGCTACTCCCCTCCTACCGAAATCACAGCCACGTGGGGGCCAGTATGGTAGCAGCAACAGTTCAAGCCTTGAATATGTGAGAGTATACTGCGTTGTCAATGGCGGGGAAGCACCACACTTCTGCCTGACTTGGTGCATTGTCTCAGGTCTCTACACTCACAGTGGATGCCCTTAATTCTGTACACAATCCCTTCATGTCAATGAGGATCATGGACCAGCCATGCCTCAGTGCCTGGAGGGGGCAGAAGGGACCTCCTTTAAGATCCCACCCACCACCATCCGAGAGCTTCCTATCAGAGGGATCAGCCTGGGTTATTTTCTGATGCGTGGCAGGATGTTGTCAACAGACAAGTCAAATCCACGGTCAATGTTTCCCATAATGAGGTCTTTGGTGTCAGGTGACATTAAAGAATGAGAGTGGTGAAGAAACACCTCCAGTGAACCACTTTCCGATAGCCTGAGACTACAGCTTTCAAATCACTGCCAGTACTGGGCTTAGAGAAACTGGGGAGGCTTAGTGAGAGAGGGCACAGAGCTGGAGATCAGATGACCTGAGGTCCATCTCTCAATACCCACTTGCAGGTTAAATGACCAAAGATAAGTCATTTGTCCTGTTGTGTTTCTGTTTTTCCCATTGAAAGACAACAATAAACTACCTGCCTTGTGGGGACACTGTGGCCAGAAAATGAAGAAACAGAGAAAACATATATTTAAAAATAAAATCACTCTGCAACTCGTGGGCAAAATTTGAATTTCTTTTTCTTTTTTTTTTTTTTTTTTTTTTGAGTTGGAGTCTCACTCTGTCACCCAGACTGGAGTGCAGTGGCCGCTCCCGGCTACCGCAGCCTCGTCCTCCTGGGCTCCGGCGATCCTTCCGCCTCAGTCTTCCAAGTAGCTGGAACTACAGGCACACACCCAGCTAATTTTTGATTTATTGTAGAGATGAGGACTTGTCAAGTTGCCCAGGCGGGTCTCGAACCCGCGGGCTCAGGCAATTCATTCACCTCGGCCTCCCAAAGTGCTGGGATTACAGGCTAAGCCACCGAGCCCGGTCAAGATTTGAATTTCTTAAGACTTCATAAGCTTTGTGGATCCAATAAAATAAATCTTGATCGAAATAATAATAATCTTTAAAAAGTAGCCCCCAAGGTAGAAACTATTATTTCAACTCCCCAAATCCCTTGTGAGGCTCTAAGGTTATCTGTGGAGTCTAGAAGGGGACACATACTCAAATTAGCAAAGTCACAACAAAATTCAGAGGGAAAATAAGAAAAGAGGTTTAAGAGATTTACCCCACCAATCTCTTAGTAATTTTCGTGCTCATTATCAGTAAGCTGTGTTTTACTTGTAAAAGAGCTACTTGGGCGTGCAGTGACTTGAGATAATTAAGAATTCATTTACATTTCATGGAGCCACTAATGCCCTCAGCATTCCAGGATCCTGCATTAGATTTGCTCATGGTACTTCCCCCAATCAGTGAATATTAAAATATTTAACCTGTAGTCAGGCAGTAACCTCTCAAGACACTAAGACTTGATTCATTGATGCCAAGAAGTCAAAAGGGGGTTTGTCAACAGAGAAAAACCATAGCTACCCTCCAAATCCTACTTTCACAGATTTTTTTTTCTTTTTTAATTGCTTGAAGGATCTAATTAAAATTTCCCAGTTAAAATAGAAATTGGGAGCCGCCACAGAGTAACTTGGGAAAAGATATCTTTTAATACAGCTTTCAAGTGACAACACAAAAAAGGGATGTTGCAAATTACTGGCCCTCTAAAAAAATGCTTCCAAGAAGGTGGAAGATTTGACCACATGATCTTCTGTGATCCCTTCCCACTCTGAAATATATGTAGTGTAAAAAGACTAGAATTTGTGATCACCCCACACCCCGGTCCTGAGTCACCTGAAGAACACAGATTCAAATTCCAGTCAGTGCCATGGACCTCACCTGGAAAGAGAAGAGCTGTGAGAGATGTGTTTTCCAAGGGCAGCAGTTGGAAATCAGTCCTCCACCCCCACCCCAACTAATCTAGCTGGCCATCCTGGAAACTGACAAATGAACTGGGAATGAGATGGGCTGAATTGTAAGTATGCCGTTGCATTGCCACCCCTCTTATTTGGGCAAGTGCACATAAATAATTGAGCAAAATAAATTGCAGCCCAACACAGTCCATACAGCATCCGGCAGTCAAAACCATCTGGGACTAGGTATGTGAAGAAGTGGGTATAAAACCAGAGTATTTAGGAGTCTGATCTGTCTGTGGTTCTAATTTTCAAAGTCAGAAGAGACGCATCCCCTAGGAGACTGGACCCTACTTAGAAAGACATTTGGACTAGGCAATAAAATAATATGAAAATACCAAAACATAAAAATAAGGAAGAGAAATAGATATGTAACTTCATCACGGGACTCCTGTGGTATCTCACAACACCATGCTTCATGAACCCCAAAGAAAGCAAAAAATCCAGCTAGTATTATAAATCCTGGTCAGCTGAATTCTTTCACATGTTGCAGCCTGACTTAAGTTATTCATCACAGAGGCTAGCAGCTCCCTGATGCATCCTTCCATGTCACTGGACAGGGTAAAAATAATAAATTGGCCATTGTGAGACACTCTGAGTTTCGTGGGGTTGAGCAGAGCATATTTTATATTCTTCTCTTGGAACTGCCTCTTGTTGGTAGTAAATGGTTGCCAGTGCTGCTGTTTCTCAATAGACAAGTCCTAGAAGTAAAGATAATTCAATTTTCATTCACTCTTTGCTCTCCTGCTACCCATGTTCTTCCCTGACACTGGCAGGGCTATGCCTGTTTTCCTGGCCGGAAGTAGCACGTCTATGGTTTGCCCCTTGCCAGAAAATGCCATGAGCCACTCTCAAAACCTCTCACCCAGTGGAGACCACTCCAGTGAGCACAAATTGTCTAGTGGTCTTTTTAGCTGGATTTCCTCCTTAGCTCGTTTCTCTCCAAGAACAAAAATAACAAGATGTTGATTTAGCAGCAGCTCTTGAAAGGTAATCAAGTTTGGTTTAAATCTTTAAAGGTTTCCATTACGATTAAAAAATATAATAATAATGGTGGCACCTTCCTTTAGATTGAAATTATTAATAAATTACTTCTCTCGTACTGTTGGAATGGCAAGTATAATTTTTATCATTTCTTTGGAAAGCAATATGGCAAGTTATTAAAGATCACCAAAATGTTCAGAATTTTTGAAGACAACGATCTCACTTATGTAAATTCATTCTAAGAGTATTATTCAACAGAAAAGTAATGTACATGTGTATGTTTCTTTCTGTGAAGACAACTAGATAGAATTTATTAAACAAATTGTGATGCAATTGGCTTTGTAGTAACATGAAACAATGTTTTCCTATAAGGTTAAAGGATAAAAGCTTAGAGAATAGAATATATTATATAACTACAACTATGAAAGAAAACATAGATTTACATAGGGACAAAGATGATAGTGCACAAAAACAGGTGTGAGGGCAGTGGGTTATCTTTTTTCTGCACTCAAATATTTTCTCAATATTCCTTTTTTGTATATCCTCCCACAAAAAAATATCTTAAAGGTACTGAATATGCCTCTATCAGTGTTTGACATTTCTCCTGAAACTGGGTCTAGATGACCCAATCTGCTCCAGTTTTTTGGACAAGACAAATAGAACAGTTATCTTTTTCATTGTTCTTTTTTTTAATAGCCATGCATAAGTCTTTAATCCCATGGTTAGCTTCTTTGTTTCGGATGTGTTACTTTCAATCATTTTCATGATCCTCTACAGAATTTACAAAAGCTGACTGGTGTGCTTTGATATTTCCATGGTCCTTCTTCTCCACTGTCATGGGATTCTTAAGTGAATTTTTTGAGAGTCATTATCCTCCATTTACAAAGGTAGAATATAGTGGCAGGAGCTGGGATTGTGGGAAACCACCAGCTAAGAATTCAAACTACAGCATACTAGAAATCATTCAAATAAGATACCCCCCACCAAATTCTATCATTGAACAAAGTAAGATGTAAACCACATATTCAAAAACCGCAAATATTGTGGGTGACAGTGACACTGGTGTTCAGAAAGATGAATAAATGCAATTAAGAAACCAGGCAAGGAAATAAACATGCCATGTAGCCTACAAAAGGCCAGCCACATTGTGTTTGTTTTAATATTGTTTAACAGTAACACCTAATAAAGAGAGCATCATGATTGTGTGAACTAAATTTTCAGTCATAATGAATGCTACAAACTTAACCTCCCAAGTTTAAATAGGCTACAACGTCTTGGGAAAATTGCAAGAAAAATTATTTGATAAAGGTGACGGTTTTTCACACCTGAAAATAATGTTTTTCTTCCAGCCTATCTTGATCAACAGCCGGCAGCAACACATTGCAGATATAATCTTAAGACCTTGTGGCATGTACTTGTCACTACATGCATAACTTACTGTGGACAGAGGATCACGGAGATTTTGAACATAATTTCCCACACGACAGGAGATTAAATAGACCACATTGGAAGAAGGCAAGAAGAAGCTAGGTCTCTGGAGTACCAAAAAGTAAACTTCAGCCAGTTCTGGAAGCAGATAAACAGCAGGAAATATACTTTCAGATGGGCTACTTTCTCAGTAGTTCCTGCTTTCAAGAACTCTAGGGAAAGTATGAGTTACTGAGCAAGAATGTAATAGAAAAGGGGCCAGCCCTGGGAAGTTTTGCAGCAGAAGAACTTCAGTCTCCTCACTTATGTCTTTCATTCTCCTCTCCCTTTGTGATGTCACCTTTCTTGGGGTGCTCCCTTCCTTAGAATACTTGCCCATTACCCCCAGCAGAACTTGCTCCTGAGACCCCATTTCTAATACTTATAATGAGATGTTAAGTCAATGCCCTACCTCTCGATGTGTATATATAAATAGTAAGCTTTCTCTCTATGTTGTGTTTGCTAATGCAGGAGTATCAGACATCAGTGAACAAGTAGAGATGTGCAAAAGAACTTTCCCCGTGTCCAAGAAACCATTCTACACAGCATCGTACAGCATGGTCTTAGATTTTCCTGTGTTTGGCATCCTTATCTGTGAAAACATAGTAATAATAGTACTTACCTCACAGGATTGTTCTGAAGATTAAATGAATTCATTCATGGAGAGCTCTAGAGCAGTGCCTGACACACAGTAAGTGCTCAACATGTGTTAATTATCATTATCATTATCATTATTTGAAGTAAAAGACTTTCTGAAACAAAGAAGTCACGTGAGAACATGATCAGTTAAAAAATACATGTGGAAGAAAACGTGGTTGGGACTGGCTTACAATATAGAGTTGCATAGGTTAAGAACACAGGTTTTGGAGGTCAATTTCCTGTATCCAAAATCTAGTGCCACTACATGACAACCATGGGGCATTGTGCCTCAGATTGCTAATCTGAAAAATGGGGAAACAATATCTGTCACACAGAGTTGCCATGAGTAGTAAGTCAGCTAAGGAACATAAAACACTGAACAGTGACTGATACAAAATAAATACTCAATAAATGAAGAACAGTAAGAAAAGAATGCTCTTTAACCAACATTTTATCTTAGAAATTGGTAAAGAATGAATATGTGTTTGGAAATCTTATTGTTGGAGCTGAAGATCACAAATAATCCCCAAGATGTGATCCAATAGAAAAATTAGGCATCCCAGAAACAGTCAGTCTCTGGACTGGAGAACATGTCATAAATGTGGGGCCAAATGGACTTGCAAAAACTCTGGTCCTGAATTACAGGCATCTTCTAAAGGGAGAAGAGAACATATACATCCTAAGGACAGTGGACTCTGAAAGAGAGAAACCCATAGAGTCTGAGTTTCACCAGCTCAATTGCTTCTTCCAAGCATACTCCTCAGGTAAGTCATTTCTCTTCCCATGGGAAGGATTGAAAGAGTTTATGGTAAAAGACTGGAAGCTTCTCTCCCTTATTTTTCCCTCATGAGAGAGAAGTAGAAATGCATAGGCTGTATGAACCTGCAGATTACAGAAGTTTCCCCCAACACTTGATGTTGACTGGTACATCTCCATGTTTCTATATCCATAGTTCTAGATAAAGAATCTAAGTGGAAATATCTCCAAAGTAATCTGAAAGACACACTATAAGTATGAATATTATTCACTCTCTTTCAAGATTACCACCATTTATTCCTCCCTTCCCTATATGTACACACCTTTCCTCCATCTACAGGTGAAGTTTTTTTCTTTATAGAATCTGGGCTAGCCTGGGACTGCTTTAGCTAGCAGCATATAGGAGAGTGATGTTGCCTGAACTCCAAGATTAGATCATAAGATGTCTTACAATTTCTGCTTAGCACTCATGGAATGCTTGCTCTGGGATAAATCAACCCTCTTATAAAGCAGACTGTCTTGAAACCTCCATGTTGTGAGGAAACCCAAGATAGCCATGTGGAGAGAGAGATGCCCAGCTATCCCCCAGCTGTTCCAGCCATCCCAGCTGAGGCACTGGACATGAGAGTGAAGAATCCATCTTAGATGTCCAACTCAGTCAGTTCTTCAGATAACTCCAGCCCCAGGTAAAAGCCTGTGAGAAATTCCAAGTTAAAACCACACTGCTGAGCACAGTCAACCCATAGAACCATGAAAGGTAATAATAATAAATACCAACTTCAAATGACTAAGTTTTGGGAGTTAGTAACACAGCAATAGATAACCAAACAATCCCTTTAATAGACTCTACCAAATTTTCTACTGAGACTGCTCTTTTTTTTTTTCAAATCTCACTCAAATGGTGCTTGAATAACTAAGACTAAATTTTATTCAAAGGAATTCAACATTAAAAATAAGTGATGCTTTGCCTTTGTTTTGATGTTATCTGAGCAAAACAGAAAAATTCTTCTCCTGCAATTTTCACAAAGGATTAATCCTTAATCCTTGATTAAAATGCTTTATCAAAACAAATAAAATTGGGTTCCTTCTGGCAGGCTAAATGTCATACCTCTAATGCAAATAATAGACTTGATAACAGAGAGAATGAATATTTACCATGAAACTAATTTCCTATCATTTGATGCCAATTAAGATTGCAATTACTTCCTCAGTATATTTGGTTACATTTATTTAACTTGTGTAAACTCTTCTGTGACTTGTTATTTCCAGAGGAAAATAGAACTTGAAACCAAGAACACTTCCAAACTAATGTTCTGTAAAGGTAGACCTTAAAAATCAGGTAAATTAGTTAAGCCAGTTATGCAAATGAGTCTATGTTTACAAGCTTGAACATGATGTTCAAAAGAACTCAGACAGACCACCAAAGTTATATTCAGGTGGTAGTTAGTCCTCCTTGCCTTTAAAAATCTACTTTGTAGATTTGATGGAATCTTTGTGAAATGCATTCGGTTAACATAGGTTACGAGACCAACAGACTGAAATGCCTGTGATTGAAATATGAAGTAGATACCGATTTATGTAGAGAAAGACATTTGCCGGCAAGAAACTTTTTTAAAGGCTATAGATATCTGCAAGACTGTGCTTATTTCTGTGGCCTAGGAAACCAGGGTACATGAGACTTGCAATCTTTTGACTCCCTTGTACTCAGGGTTAGCCTCTTTATTTCTCTGAGATTCTGTTTACCCTCATGGGCACAAAAAAAGGGGGGGGGGGATAGGAAGTAGGCCTATGAGCTAATTCACGTAAAAATGACATACTTGATCTCTGACTTTTATAGCAAGTGATATATACATAAGAACACGTGAAGAGGAGAATTCTTGAATTCCCCAAAGCCCAGGCCACTCTGTTGAGCCCTCTGAACACCACTGGAAGCAGCTTATATTAACTCTTATAGACAACAAGTAAATTGCTGTGTTGGTATAACTTCCACCCAAGAGAGTCTTGCTAGGATCAGATCTGAGTTCAGGGCTAATGTTGGTGTTTCTGTCCCAAAGGTATTTCTGCTATTTTGATCAAACTGTTCCATCTGCTAATCCTACTGTTCCAGATCATCTCAACCCACTCTCCAACCAAACGTGAAGGGCAGAGCAGCCCTGTCTCAATTATAGTAGCAGATGAAGCAACTGGGACAGGTAAACGAGGGCCTCCTTGCCTTCGGCTTATAACCAGGAAGTGTGTACTCTTTTTGTCAATTACTCCAGGTAAACTGTCTTGAGATAAAAGATACTGAGCACAGATGTAGCAAGTGAAATGTCAGGTTTTTGTATGAACCCATGCGTCACTGTCATTGGTCCTGAAGCATGAAGCTTGGTTGGTTTTCTTAGTTCTGAAATACTTGGAACTCCTTTTAGACCTCTCCTAGAAATTTAGAAGCACAAGAAGGAAAAAGTGGTGGTAGGGGAAGTGAGAAAGCAGATAGAGAGGGAAATGTAGATAGGGCTATTGAAGAAGGTAGTCTCTGAGAGATTGGTCTCCAAGGATACAAAAAGAAAGATTTTTATTTTGACATGTTTTAAAATTATTGCTGTTACCAAAAATAGAAGTCAACCAATCATAGACTTAGAGAACTGAATTAGCACTTTAAAAATCTGTGTTATAAGCAATTCTAGATTTAGCAAATAATAATATGGACACAAGTTTTTGCAAGAAAGCAAACATGATGCAAGTCAGGTAGACATGATATCAATGGTAGAGGCAGCCCATAGTGATCATAGTTTTCTTTGTTTTTATTTTTTATATTGATGGAAAATTTGTGATTTTTTTTAATCCAGTAACAAAGTCAACAAAACTGTGACTTACAATTCATAATTTATACGACTAGTTTTATACAGTTTTGAAAATCCAATCCTATTTCTTACAGTTATCCTTTTGCTTGTTTTGAAAAGTTTCAAGGGGACATGCCCCAACCTTTCCCCAGTGCTTTGTGAATATTATATTGTTATCGCTAATGATTTTTCTCCAATTTCTCTGAGGAGTTATAATAACATCTAGACTTTACCTTACATTGACTTTGAGAAAATGGAACTCAAAAGGCAAAATAAAATATAGATTAGTCAAAAATTTGAAATCCTATAAAGGGTTGTCACAGATAATTTAAATGAAAGCTATTTTGATTGTCAATGAAAATAACCGTCGAGTGGTATGCTGACATGCATAGTAAAATACGTCCTTGGCAGTTGTGGATTTAACATTCATTTTGAATGTTCTTAAATGACCCTGAAAGTCCATAACATGTAGTAATTTGTAATTTTGCTAAGGCATGAATCTCAATTGTCTGCACTGGGAGGCAGGAGTGAGTCTTTTCACTAAAGACCATGATTTTAGTCTCTACTTGTTTGCTCATAGGAGTTTTATGGATTTGGGGATTTGCAAAGTTCTCAGAGATTCCTTCGCAAACATTCTTATATTTAATATTGTGTTGCAAACACTATTGAAAGCAATTGTAAAGGGGTAAAAGGTACAAATATATAGAAATGTTTGAAGAATTAGAGCTTCAGCATAGAATACTGATATGGTGAGAACACTCAATGAATACTTATTATTTGTATTGATTTATTATTAAATGGGATAATATATGTTAAGCATCTAACAATGTCTGACACATGTTGGGGTGATCTTTAGGTCTTAGTTTTCTTTGCTTCATGTTTGCTATTGAAACATTTATACAGTAGCTTCCACTCACAGGTAAATTCCTTTAAATTACATGAAGGGAAAAAATACCAAAGGTTATCACTGTTATAAATAAATAAATAAACAAACAGGATTTCGGCAATGTTCAGGGCAAAATTTGCTTAAGATAAGGGGTCTCTGTTATAAAACCCACACTTGATTTAGCAGTCTATATTTATGTGTAGCGACAGAGGCATTGATTATACATTCTCTTAATCTGCACCATCACAGTATGACAGGATTAGGAACCTGGGCCCATATGCAGATGTTAGGGTGTGTGGCAAAATTGAGACACTTCAATAAATTTGCTTTTGAAGATTAGAAATGGGTGCTTGATACACCCATTTGGCTTTCCTCGGTGTCTGAACACAGAATCTCAGTAATCCTTCTGACGGCAATCTCATTAATGTGTCTTTCAGATCACATTACATTTATACACGTATCATGTCTGCTTAAAAATCAAATAAGGCTGGCTTTTCATTAAGATGGTCTTTTTAAAATGAATGAATATTTCAATAAATGACACTGAAATAACTTTTTGCAAAGGTTGGGTAATTTACATATTTTGTAGATAGTTAAATGAAAGATGGTTCAAAATGCAGCCATCATTGTTCTAAAGCTCAGGAAGCTGAGTGTTTTTTTGATGCATCCTTGTAACAAATTGCCATGATGAGAGGATCTTAAGATTTTGTCTTTGTGTTTGGACATTTTTTGGGGGCAGGGGGAAGGTTTTTAGTAACATCTTCCCCCCACCTGGGTTTCTAAAGTACTGCACTTTCATAAGAGTCACAAACAATAGAAATCAGCCAATTGTTTGGTCATCAAACATGAATATGGTAATTCACACCAACGGAATACTGAGCTTCGTTCCCTTCAATCAAAATAATGAGAAAGCAGTTATACATTTGCATGAAAATAGAAATTTAGGATGGCATCACGGCATTTCAATTGTAATCTGCTCTTCCACCCTCTGCCCCCTCCCTTAACTGCCTTAGGTTTGCAAACTGCTTCAGCAACCATCAGCCAAGAAATGTGCATGTCATCTGCAAATCGCAGATCACAGATCTTGACTCCAGTGATTGCAGGGGGAGAAGTGCTGACGGGTTCATAGTGGCCAGAACAAGACTTAAAAGTGATGTGAAATAGGGAGCAAAGAGGGCTGCAATTGCCTTGGAGCCTAAAATAGACTGAGCTTCAATGCCATCGAAAAAATCACCAGCTTCTCCATCATTTCTTTAAAGGTCAAAATTTTTGTAGGTGGACTGGGAGAGCAGCGGATTGCAGATGCGTTTAACAGCAGGGTATTTTCCGCTGCCATGACCAGTTAAGGAAGAGTTTCAAAAACACACTTGCTGGTAAACAGTTTGGCCCTACGCTGGGTCATCTGCCTTCTCCAGTCTCCTTGCTGCCTGGATTCTTACCTGGGTAGAGTCCCAAACCTCACATCCGTCAAAGCTAGGCTTTCAACATAGTACATTATGGTTTTTAGAGAGGTACCTCAGTGGCTTTCAGGGAGGTTTTATGGTCCGGGGCTGCTTCTTCCCAAATGCATGAAGCACACGCAGGAGGCAGGCAGGCCAAGAGCATGGACTCACACCACTTCCTCTTCATGCTACTGGGCAGCAGGCAGGCACCTCGGCTTTGCCTTCATTATCAAGCACTCAGTGCAAGCCAGCTAAGCTCAGTCACTCCCTCTGGGGAGCTCTCCAATGGAACTGGAGGGGTTCAGCTATATTGATGCCACTTAGAAAGGTCCCCCAATAATCTGCCATGTTCCACTGGCCTGCTGGCTGCTATAAAATCAGTAAGCTATTTAGCAAACCCATCCTGAGCCCATGGTCAGAGTCAGACTGAGGATGGGACATCTTCCATCTCTGCCCACACTTGCACACCAGTCTGCAAGAGTGCATATCTAGAATGATAAAGGACCTGGAGCTCCTTCAAGGAAGCTCTTCCAGATCTCACAGGTTCCCATGGACAGCACATTTCCAGTTGTGAATGTGGGAAGAAAAGATCCCAGTGTAGCTAGATTCCTGAAGCTTTTTCCTCTGAGTCAAAGACATGCTAGAAACCAGTTTCTGCAAATTTTCTCTGTCCCAAATACCCTTGGTTAGAATGAAAGCTCAGAGTCGGTTAGAAATTATACCTTATCTGACCTTCCTGCCAGCAGCAACCGATAGGTAACATACTGGCACATGTGGATAAGGGTGGCCACATGTGGGGAGCTTACAGTTGTCTTAAAGATGCTGTTTATAGTATTCGTGTAGTCATGCATTCACATTGGGATGGCAGAGTATTTAGTGTGACCTGACCTGGTCCCATACACTGGGGCTCCCTGAGGATGTCTCATAGTTTCCAAAAGGATGTTAAAAGGCTGAAAAAGCTGAAGATTTATTTCTTTTCCTTTTAAAAGGACATAGAATGTTCTTCCTCCAACACTTCTCAATACCTACTTTTTCATTTGGCAAAGGGACCATAGGCATTCACTTTTTATATTGTTTCCTTATTTGATCCTTTATGGTTACCCCAAGCAGAAGAAAATGGTAACTAAGAAAGTGCCTCAGTCCCTCACCTAAAATGAAAGAATAAAAACATGTACCTATAAGGTTGTTGTGAGGATTATATAAGTTATATAGGAAAATGCACAGACTAGTACCTGCTATATAATAAGTACTCAGTAACACATTTGGCTTAAAAGATTGCTGTTGTTGTTATGGTTACTATATCTTTGCAGCACCTTATCTACCATCTTTCCCAGTATGAAGGTAGAAGATGGAAAAGGGGAAAGACACTGGTGAAGAAGTGGGAGGAGGCTGCAGGATATAATAGTGGTGGCAGATCAACAGAATCCTAGGGAGTTTCATTCATTTGCAAAGGTGGTAGCTTCTGCTCTGATTTTCAACTTACCTTTCCAACTCCCATAGCTCACTTCCACAATATGCATCTAGATCCTTCATAGGGACAAAATAAGAGTTTGCAGAGGTCAATGCAGACATAAGAATAAATAAAGCCAAAGCACACCATGTGGGTCATGGAAGGAAAGGTGACAATACAGTGCCTAGGGTGCCAGGATTTACCGTCACACCACAGCTGTGATCCTTGCGAATGAGAATGCCACAAAGAAGAGGGAGGAATTTCGTTGAATTTTAATCCACTCATACCTCCTTCTTAGCCATTAATCATTAAGGGATCCAACCACAAATCTTTTCATCCAGCCTGGGAGATGCAGAGAAGTACACTGCTTGTGCCAGGGTTGCCTCTGCCTGCTGCTTTAAAAATGCTCAGAGCCCAAACCTGGGAGGAAAGCAAGTGGTAGTTTACGCTAAAATGCTAAAGCCATTTGAAAGCAAATGCATATAATAGAAAGAATTTAAGCAGCTGGTGAATGTCATTACATTCATTTCTCAAGGAGGCTTGTCTTCTAGTGACACCAATCAAAGAACTAGGTCATCTCTCAACAGTAATTTTCTTGGAGGCCATGAATTTCTTGCATTGATTTCATCTCTCTTTGGCTGAACATGCACTGAGAACAGCCAAGCCGGTGAGGGCTCAGGCAGCCTGTGGGGCTGTCATCAACTCCATCTGAAGAGTTTATATCCTTAATGGGATCAGAGGTCTTATCGGCGATTCTTTATAAGTGCAACAGAGAGACTATCTTTCTCTCGCCGCTGATTCCACACCTGACAATTCTCCTATTTATCAGTTAACAATTATTGTCTGAAAGCAAGTCAATTACAAGAGGAATTTATGAAGTCCTTAGCAACTAAGAAGAGACCTGATGGAATCTATCCATTCTGTTCAGAAAACTGAAATGTGAACTGTCTGAAGACAGGACTGACGTCACATATTTTAGCACCACATCATAATTCAAATCATTAGGACATTAATTCTTGTGTTTCTGTATACATCCAACAAGTTATAACTACTTGTAGGGGGAAGCAGAAGTTTATGGTTACTATAAAAGGTAGATGTTAGTCCTGGTCCCCATATCTCCCTCCTTGTAAATCCTTCCCAATACTGCAGGAAGAGTTCTATTTTCTTCAAATCTGTGTCATGACTCACAATTTACTGTGGTGTCATTGATCTGCTTACTTTTCTCTACCACTAACTGAGCCCTCTTTGAAGAAAGGAACTGTATCTTATTCAATCTACTACTTCCAGGCACACAGAAGGCTTGAGAACATTGTTCTAATTAATATATATGCAAATCAGTCCACAGAGATCAGCATTGTTAAAGAAGAAATTATCCAATGACACTTGTTAAAGAACAGTAAGACAGACTTCATTCAAGTTGGGGAGGAGGTGTGCTATCACAATAGGTATAAGGACTGCTACAACGGGATTTGCAGTGAAGGGGAGAGATTGAACTCAAATCTGACTCCCTCAAGGACAAGTATAACCAAGAAAGAGGGGGACGGGGTCATGAATAGAAAATACTGAAAAGAAACATCGAGGTAAGTGGAATTCTTGCTAGACCAACTCAACAGAAATCTTGATTAAAGCAGGCCAACATGATAAGATGTTGAGAGTGGTCAGATACTAAGAGTGGGACATTTTTCACTGAACTGACTTAGTGGGATTCTTGCTGAAGTGGGATTCCACAAAGACAGAGGGGGAAACCCAAACTCAGGTCTAGTTAAGGAGAGAGCTTAGAGGAGATTGATTGAAGTTAGTTTAAGAAGGAAGTCTTTGTTAGCATTTTGAAGAGATTCCCCTCTCATTCCCTAAAGCTGTGGCTAAGGAATACTCATAAAACTCCTAACCAACTTTCTAGATACTAGGGTCCGTTTTATGCCCTGAATCCATAGAATCCAAGGTCAGCTTCAGAAGGAGACCTCTCTAAAAAAGAAACTATGCATTTCCAATGTAATCATGTTGTAGATGGTCTGACCTCCATCTTTTAGCTATGGAGAAAAAGGAAATATTCTGGATAGTTCTTTGTGAAGCATATCTGATGTCCCATTTTCCCCTCTTGCTCTGACCACTGCTAAAAAACCAGCTGGATCCTGACCGCACTTTGCTTCAGTTGCTACATGTAATTTGGCTTTCTGGCCTGGACTTCCCTGCCAGCAGAGACTGGAATGGCTGCTGGAACTTGCTCAGCCATCCCCGGGCATGCTGAAGAGGTTAATACTCCCTGAAGGCAACTGTTTTCCAGTTGGGTATAAAAGCCAGTGGGTGAATGTGTATGGCTCTCTGACAATCCTAAGGCACATTTACAAGGTTCCCAGGCTGTCTCCAAGAGGAAAGAGCCTCAGTTTCCCACAATAGGAATCAGCTCAGTAACACACCCTGGATTGGTCTTCCTTCTATGTCTCACTCTTCTCAGCAGTACAAACTTTGTCTCTGGAGCTACGTCCCAAAAGAAACAACCTGCTTTTGGGTCTTTGGGGAAAAGCAGGCAGAGTCCAAGCCATGATGTGACTAAACCATCCATATTGCCTATTTAACTGAGTATTTTGACTAGGTGCAGGTTTGATCATGATGGAAACTAAAATTTAAAAAATGTAATGCCTTAGTCTACATTCTCATAAAATGCAGAGTGTATAAAGGATTCTATAATTGGGCACCCCAAATTAGCCATTCCACAAATTTTTAACTGTCCTTCAGTAATTTGTATTCTTCTTTTGGATTTATACAACACATCAAGCCAGTAAAGCATGTTTTCCTAAATACTTACCTATAAAAGTGAATGAATAGAGGAAACAGACTTAAAATGTTAGTCTATCTCTTGAGACAGAAATAGACTTGTCTAGACTAAACTAAAATCCACATTGACTTTGCCTAGATTGTTCTCCCCATCTATTTCTCCTTTAATGTTATTTATTATGTTTGAAATTATTTCCTTAATGTCTGTTGTTTCACTAGGCAGAAGCATCATAGTGGTGAGGACTGTACTTTCCTTGTTTAAAAGTGTATACTCAGCACTCTTTCTGCATCTGCCACACACTGGATCTTCAATGAATATTCACTGAATGTAACCAGGCAAAATTGAATTTAACTATACGAAATATAAGCCTGACAAGATGTGTATCACTTATATGACGACTCAAAGACCACCATCCCACATAAAGAAAGTTCTGGTTGAATTCATCCACAAGCCTCTTCTACAGTAGAGACATAACAAAGGTGCACACTTGTCAGGAGAGAGCCCAGGAGGAAGAACCTGATTTTTCTTACACTCAAATAGGGACTCTAATATCAACTCATTATCTCTGGCAAAGTCATTCAGTTTCTCTGGGTTACCTTTATCATTAGCAAAATGACAATAATACTAAATCTTGAATTTCTGGAGCTGAAAAGTGAAGTCAGTCAAGTAGTCAGTGGTCTTACCTGGATAGTATAGTGGAGGATTTGTTGTAATTTTAATTCTAAAAAATATATGATTAAGATGTTTGTCAATAATCTTTTACAGTATTAAAAATACCATCCAAAAGCTCTTTACATTCAAACAAAAATTTTTCCTGTTAAATTTCATCCTTGATAGAAATGGAGAGAAAATGGAGCCTTCTTATAAAAACTCTTCTTTTTCTTCTCTTTTCTTCCCCACACAAAGTATCTCCCTTAATCTTTAAAACTCAGATAATACATATTCCACCTCAGTCATTTAATCATATTGGACTCTTCTAGCTCTTTCCATTTCTCTGTCTTCTTTTCTTTCTTTTACTGTGAAACTCACTTCTAGAGCCATCACTTTAATAATACCACTGATAAACTAGATTAGTCTTAGAATTGATCATGATAGAGGAAGTAACACTGATTTACTTGTTCAAAGACCAAAGTTTTAGTCTTAGCTCTCCCATGAATGAGCTCCATGACCTTGGGAGGGTAGTACAGCTTCTCTAGGTCTTTCTTTTCTCTATTATAAAACGGAAGGTATGGAGATTGCTCTCCAGCATAGTGTTCAGCTTTAACAATCTGAGAATATTTTCAGAGAGGGATCTCGGTAGATGATTTGTTTGTGTAAATAACACTATGTCTACCTAGTATTAATTGGTGTGTTCCAGTACTTTGGAAGTCAGAATACTTCCAGCAGGTTGGTGCTCAAGTAGCAGGTGTTCTTCTGAATTGGTGCTGATATGTCCAAGAAGGAAATCTGGTTGAAATTTGAAACCTGAAGGCATCCAGACCTCCTCTCTGCAGAGAAATGGCTTGCACATGTGTTCCCTCAGCCCCTTCCCCTCACTGTCAAGTTGGTCCTATGATAGAAGCAAAATCTTGTCTTTGTCTCCATACCAGAACCAAATAATGTCTAAGTAACGATGAGCTTCTAAGTGTCATTTACAACCTCAAAATAAAGAGATATTGGTGCCATTATCTGTGAGTCATGGAATACAATTTGAAAATTTCATGGGGGAGGTAAAAGTTAGAATATACTGGATAAAATATATTCTGCCAATGTAATGACATGTCACTAAACCCAATACATATCTTGGAAATGATCACAACGTCAAGTCCTGTGATTTAAGACCAGAGTATGTGTCAGATTGGAAGTGAACCCACCAAGTCACATAATCATCTCACTTTTCCTCTAAAGAATGGCCATGACACGAGAAAGAATCTATATTGTGATTCCCCAAATTTTCCTTAAGATAAAAACACTGAGGCCAAGAAGTTTCAGTCACAGAAATTTTGGGATATTAATGTGGTATTTGAGAGAATTTCTTCTCATGAGAGATCAATGATTTGCTTTTTATTTAAAGATCTATTTTCTTTTTTATATTTTATTTTATTTTAAAGATGTGGGATGAAATTCAGGATTAGGTATACAAGTGGTCATTGTACAGATCATATGTGGGCCTCACTTTGGTCTCCACTTCACCTTTTTTGAGATCAGGTACGCTTCCTAATGTTGTATGCCACCACCACCACACCCCCCCGGCAGTTTCCCACTACTGCCAATTCCTTTCTTATGGTATTATGATAAGCGTTTAGGGTCCACTTATGAGTGAGAACATGTGGTATTCAGTTATCTGTTTTTGTGATAAATCACTGAGTATTATAGACTGTAAATCCATCCAAGTTGCTGTGAAGTTCATAATTTTGTCCTTCTTTATAGCTGTGTAATATTCCATTGTGTATATGTATGTACCACATTTTTTTGTATCCAGTCCCCTTTTGTTAGGCAGCACAATTGGTTCCATGTTTTTGCTATTGTGAATAATGCTGCTATAAACATGTGTTTGCAGGTATCTTTTTCACAGAATGATTTGAGTTCCTCTGGGTATAGTCCCAGAAGGGGGATTGCTGGGTCATTTGGAAGGTTGTCTTTCAGATCTTTTAGGAATTACCACACTGTTTTCCACAGAAGTTGTACTAGTTTACACTCCGATGAACAGTGTAGAAGTGTTCCCTTTTCCCTGCATCTTCTCCAGCATCTGTTGTTTTTGAGGTATTGATGTTGGCCATTCTGGCAGGAATTAGGTGGTATCTCAGTGTGGTTTTAATTTTCATTTCTTTAATTAGTGAGGCTGAACATTTTTTCATGTATCTTTTGGCTGCCTGTATGTCTTCATTTGAGAAGTGCCTATTCATTTCTTTTGCCAACTTTTTTAATAAGGCTGTTTGTTTTTTCTTTTTGGCACATTTGAGTACTTTGGATGAAATGCACCACTGAAAAGACAGAGAATGGCAAACTGGATTTTAAAAAAACACAAGCCTACAATATGGTGCCTACAGGAACCATGTATCACTACAAGTGACACTCACAGACTGAAAGTTAAAGGATGGAAAACAAATTTTCAGGTGAACAGAACACAAAAGAAGGTAGGGGTCATGATTTTAATATCCTTTAAGTTATCAAAAGTTTAAAATGACGTGGAAGGACACCATTTAATGATAAAAGGTTCAATCCATCAACAAGAAATACCCATCCTAAACATATATGCACACAGCACAAGAGCACCAAGTTTCATAAAGCAGTTACTAAGAAAACTATTTAAAGATTTATTTTAAAGAGATTCAAAGTTGTTCATTAGAAACCAGAATTTTTAAAAATTTCACTCAATAGTTATAAAAGAACAACAATTTGAATAATTTTTTCCCTCAAGTTTATCCTTTAGAGTGGGTGTATAGATCTCTCTGTTGCCAACTTAAGCTCAAGGGCTTACTTCCTGACCTGGGCACCATTAATAATGTATTGTGTAATAAGTCAAGAACTTCACAAATGACTCAAAAAACAAGCAGACCAATAGGGAGGAATTTTCTGAAATTACTTCCAGTATTATAGAAATGATGGATGATTTTAGAAATGCATTGTTGAACTGATAAATGATCAAGTTAATCAATTTTACAACAATTTAGAGATAGAATTTAGGATTATAGCACTTCTAAATCTTCTGAGATTGAAGTCACTTCTATTAATTAAGATGTTCTGATTTCTTTTCCCAAAATTTATCAGTTTTCTTTTTGAGGTATTGATGTTGGCCATTCTGGCAGGAATTAGGTGGTATCTCAGTGTGGTTTTTATTTGCGTTTCTTTAATTAGTGAGGCTGAATTAAAGAAATTGTATCAATACAAATGATACAATTTTTTTAAGTTATTTTTACGAAATATTTTAGAAACAAAAAATATAGAGGGAAATACAACAAATACTTCATTACTTGCCACCAGCCTTAAGAAATAAAACATCTAATTGCAACTGAAGAAACTTTGTGTACTATCCCCTTTTCATTCCCTTCCTTCTCCATACCGTCAAAGGTTCATCTGTGCACATTCTTACACTCTTACTACATTTGAATGTCCCTAAAAAATATATATACACTGCTCTTTTATGTGCTGCAAAATTTCATACAAATGGCATCAGACTCATGTGTCAACAGCTTGTTTTTATTAATTTAATATTATGCTTGAGATTTATCCACATATATATGTAGTTTGTCTCTCTATTTAAACTGCTAGATAGTATGAATTTACTTCCATTTTTTATCCATTCTCTTCCTGATGAATATTTAAAATTTATTTTTTGAATTTTCTCTCCTACAAACAATGCTACAATGAATATTCTTATATATGCAACTCATGCAAGAGTTTCTCTATGGTATATACCTAGGACTGGAATTTCTAGAAAATTGAGTTGATATCTTCAACCTTATTAGTATTACCAAATTGTTCACTAAAGTATAAGTTGCCCTGATTTACACTCCCACCAGTGTGTGTAGTCCCCACTGACCCACTTTCTCACCTCACTTGATATGTTCGACATTTTCATATTTGCCATTCTGATAAATGTGAAGTGATATTTTACAGGGTTTTAATTTGCATCTCTCTAACTCTTATCTTCATGAGAATACAGGCCCAAGCATAAGATATTCTGATAATGTTGTCTCCACCATCTCACTCCCCCCTACCATTCTTCTGGGAGACTCAGAAAACGTGTGTTATCAGGGAAAATTCTGTTGCCCTCCATGAGGAGGTGTGAAAGTCATGGCTTCCCCTTCCCAGTGTTAAGTTGGAATGTATGAAGGGTCAGAGATCTTATCCTACTTGGAAGCTAACAAGTTAGCCTACATCATTTTATATACTCATACAGACAGAAGACATAAGACCTCTGGGTCAGAGGAACATACCATTTATTACTCACAGTATGACTCTTTAGTCACAGAATTACTTGGTAAGTCATATAGATAAGACTAAACCAAGCCACCCACCATCATCTCTTGTTCCTTCATACTTAGGATAAATGATCAGCATTGCAATCCTCGTTTGCTTTCCCAGGCAAGTGGGAAGATGCACTATCCTAAAACTCTCTTGATTTCTCCAATAGCCATGCACATTAATAGAGGCAATTTTGGGAATAGTATTTTTAGTCCTTTGCTTTTAGTTTAGTCAATTACAAGCTGAACATTGTGTTATAATAAACTCTGGAAAAACACAATTTTATCTATTTTTGATTATGAATTCTGTACTAAATAACTAGGCAGCCTTGGGCAAATTTCTTAATTTTAATATCCCCATTTGTTATCTGTAGAGTGATAACAATAATGCTTGTGTCAAAGAGTTGACAGACTTAAATGGGCTAGCGTAAGTGAAGTATATGATACATAATAAAGACCTTGGTGTTAACAGCTATTTTTACTTCCCTGAATTATGCCACAATGCCTACCTACCCTGATGCTATTTGAGTTATTGCTCCCAGGGATGTTTCAGATTTGGCAGATAACAGCCACTTTCATTTTTTGAGTACCTACACACTAAGTGTTTTTTTTAAGGTAGAAATTAGGCTACTCATCTTACAGATGAAGGTAGATACAGGACAAGGAGGTTAGGAGATTTGCCTACAGTCATACAGTCAGCAAAAGACAGAGTCAGGATTTGAACTCTCATCTGTTTATCTACAAATCCTGAGTTTTTTCTTATTTTTTCTAACAACACAAAGCAAGATGTATACATTTTAACAAAGAACTCAGATACTACCCCACTTATTTTACTCAGCCATTAATGTGTATGACAGTAAATATGTATCACAGAATTTGGGATAGAAATCACACTAAATTCTCTTGTGATCTTCATTATTAGGGAATGCTATCTTTACCAAATACACACACACACACACACACACACACGCACACACACAGAAAGTGTTTAAGTTTCTTAAATGAATTTGATAATTAGCAGAGCCTCTTGAGAAAATAATATTCCCCAAATCAGTAATGCTTTAAAGATATTTCCTTTTTCTGCTTAACTGAAAGTATTTGGAAAAACTAGCAACAATTCTAAGGCAGTTTCTCTGACACAGAAAACAATCCCAGGCCACAGACACTCGAACTCGGGCACTTTACACCAACTTACTTTATGTTTTTCATTTTTTACAATCCTTTTGCTGAGCAATAAAATGAGCAAGAGTTATACAGTAATATCAGAATTTTTAGTGTTTTTAGATTCAGTTAAAGGCTTTATCTGATCTGAGTGATGCTTTAGCTATGTTAACACAGAAGTACAGCATCAATGTCAGTGGCTTAGACTTAAAGAACCATGCTTAGTATTGAATGGCATGTTTAACTTCTGTCTTTTTCATAATCTAAAGACTTATGTGATGTTATACAATAAAAAAAGATCAATGTTTAAATTCTAAAGGACTATTAAGTTCAGAAATCTACTCCCCAAAGTCCTTCATCTTTCATCAGGTCACTATTTTAATATGTGATTAAAGCACTGTAATGCCACAAGTGATGATGTGAGACTTTCTGCAGGATTAGCCAAACTCCATTCAGCCTCTGTCCTTTGCTTCTCAGATGAGCAAAATTCTGCAATATTACCCTATCACTGCCTGTCTGTCTGGTATTCTCATTGTCATTTGAAGTTAATTTCAAAATAAATAATCCTAAGGAACTATCTGTGTCATATTCATGATATACTTTTCCTCCTCTCTAAAATTTTCTTTTTTCCTTGCCACTCAGATCACTTTGCAGAAAACCTTCAAATAAATGATTAGGAATAGAAGCTCCTTGAGTTTCTATGTAGCACACTCAGCCCATGGGTACTAGACTACCTATGAATACATTAGGATGCAAGTCATTTTCCTGACTGTGTAAGGCATATATGAAGTCTAAAATAGTTATTATTCTCTTTTGCTATGGGCAGTAATTCTTTAAAAGTTTAACTTTTAATTACTTCTTAAGAATGATTGCCTCTACCCAATTCACTTAAGCAGATGTAACTACAACTGCAGAAACACTGTTGACTGCTGTCCTCCAGAGACCTGTTCATTACCTGTCATTAAATGTTTTAAAAGTTTGCATAATTGATCCAGCCAATAAGTCATCATTGATTTATGGGGTTCTGTGCTGAAGAGTTGCTCTTTAAAAATTCATAACACCGGTATGTGTCTTTACAATCCATTAGCTGTTTACGTACCCACAGTCTTAGCATTGATTGACCTTGGACTGAGATTCTCATGGACTTCTTTTTTTTGCAAGTCCTCAGTATAGAAAAGCAATACTTCAGCCTTATCCCTTGACAGCTATACTTTGATTTTTTTCCCCTCCATCAAAATGAAACTTTACTTGAAATGATGAATAAATAAAGCATATTCCATAAACAGCTCTTCACTATTATTTAAGCTTATGGGTTGCGTTGTGTGAATCTCCTTTCCCCACCATCAGATTCAAGTGTGTAAATGTTCTAAAAGGCTTTGAAAGTTTTATGATGATTTCAGGGGCTGGAGGAGTAATAGCTGAAGAGTGAAGCTATTAGTTTTAATATTTATATTGAGTGCTCTGAAACATTAATGTGACAGGATGTAAGATCAGTGCAGTGGGATATATTTACTTCACAACCACTGCCACGTGGCAAAAAAACAGTGTGTGTGTGTGTGTGTGTGTGTGTGTGTGTGTGTGTGTGTATGTTTTATTTTCTAAAACTTTGAGACCAAGGTTCAAACGTTTATGGATTATTTTGTTGTTGTTGTTTGCATTTCTTTTCCATGAGATTTAAAGTTTCACCAGACAAATTCTTGAACTTGAGCTATTTTTAGGAAACAGAAATTGACTGCCAGGACAATGCTTGGCACAGAGGTTTGTTCATTTGTGTGGGTCTGCATTCAAATGTCCTCCCAGCCTGCCATGGCGAATACCATCCACCAGCTAAGAAACACTTGGTTATGCCCAACTGATCTAGGGAAAATTTAAAGAGTGGTGATTGTAACTCTGGATCGAGAAACCTTCATGAGAACTGCTCTTAGTAACTTCTTATGGGAAGGAAGGCAATTCATATTTCTAAATTCTGGACTCTGACGGTTCTGGGTTTTGGTCTCAGCTCCACCCTGACAGGAACTCCTGCATATTTCCTCACATCTCCTGGTACTGTTCATTGATTTTTAAAATGAGAATAACAATTGTACCAACTCACATGGTTCTTGTGATGATTAAACGGGGTACTTCTTACAAAGACCTGGCATAATAAATATTCGTTAATGTTATTAAGACAATCAAATGAGCAAATACTATGGCAGTGTCTACAGTATAGAAGGCACTGAATTCGCACCTATAATCAGATTTGGGGGTTTCTCATTTTCAAGGAATTAATCTACAGGCACACCTTAGAGGCAGTGTGAGTTTAGTTCCATCTCACTCCAATAAAGTGAGTCACACAAATGTTTCGGTTTCCTGTGCATATAAAGGTTATTTTTATATTATACTATAGTCTGTTAAATGTACATAGCATTATGCCTAAAAAATGTACATAACCTTAATTGCTAAGAAATGTTAACAGCCATCTGAGCCTTCAGCAAGTTGTAATCTTTTTTGCTGGTGGAGGGTCTTGCCCCAATATTGATGACTCCTGACTTGTCAGGGTAGTAGTTGTTGACGTTTGAGGTGGCCGCATAATTTCCCAAAATAAGACAGCAGTAAAGTTTGACACATCAACTGACTCTTCCTTTCATGACATATTTCTCTGTAGCATGTAATGCTGTTTGATAGCATTTTATCCACGTAGAACTTCTTTCAAAATTGGAGTCAGTCCTCTCAAACCGAGCCACTACTTTATCAACTAAGTATATAGAATATTCTAAATCCTCTGTTGTCATTTAAACCGTGTTCACAGAATCCTCATCAGGAGAAGATTCTATCTCAAGACCGCTTTCTTCCATAAGAAATGACTTCTCATCTGTTCACATTTTGTCATAAGATTGCAGCAATTCAGTCCTATCTTCAGACTCCACTTCTAATTCTAGCTATCTCGCTCTATTTCTACTGCATCTTCAATTACTTCCTCCACCAAATCATCTTCTTCCACACCCCTGTTCACAATGATGTTTTGACCTCCTCCCATGAATCATGAACATTCTTAATGACATCTAGAATGCTGAATCCCTTCCAGAAAGTTTACAATTTACTTTGCCAAGATCCGTCAGAAGAATCACTGTCTATGGCAGCCATAGTCTTACAAAATGTATCTCTTAAATAATAAGATTTGAAAGTTGAAATCTCTGATTTTTGAGTTACAGAATGTAAACAACACTAATTTCCTTAGACGTCTTCATAAGAGTACTTGGTTGGCTAGGTGCATTGTGAACGAGCAGCAACATTTTGAAAGGAATCTATTTTTCTCCTGAGTAATAGGTTTCGAGAGTGGGCTTAAGATATTCAGTAAACCATGCTGTAAACAGATGTGGTGCCATCCAGATTTGGTTGTTTCATGTATAGTGCACAGGCAGGTAGATTTAACATACTTCTTAAGGGACCTAGACTTTTCAGAAAACTAAATGGGCATTGACTTCGATTTAAAGTCTCCAGCTGCACTCGTTCGTAACAAGACAGTCTAGTCTGTTCTTTGAAGCCAGGCACTGACTTTTCCTCTCTAACTATGAAAGTCTTAGATGGCATCTTTTTCCAATATAAGGCTCTTTTGTCTACATGGAAAAATCTGTTGTTTAGTGTAGCCTCCATCAATTATCTTAGCTAGATCTTCGGGATAACTTGTTGCACCTTCTATGTCAGCACTTGCTGTTTCACCTTGCTTTTCCGTGTTATGGAAATGGCTTAGTTCCTTTAGCTTCATGAACCAACGATTGCTAATTTCCAACTTTTGTTCTGCAGTTCCCTCACTTCTTTCAACCTTCATAGAATTGATGAGAGTCAGGGCCTTGCTCTGCATCAGGCTTAGGCTTAAGGGAATGTTGTGGCTGGTTTGGTCTTCTATCCAAACTACTCACATGGTTTCCATATCAGCAATAAAAGGAATGGTTCTCTTCTCATTCATATGTTCTCTAGAGAAGCACTTTTGATTTCCTTCCAGAACTTTTCCTTTGCATTCACATCTAAGCTAACTGGCACAAGAGGCCTCATTTTCAGTCTATCTCAGCTTTCAAGATACCTTCCTCACTAAGCTTAATCATTGCTAGTTTTTTGTTTAAAGAAAGATATGAAACACTTCCTTTCACTTGAACACTTAGAGGTTATTGCAGGGTTACTGGCCTAATTTTAATATCATTGTGACTCAGGAGCATGGGTCCTGAAGAGTAGAAGAGAAAATGAAAGAGCTAACTGGTAGAGCTGTCAAAACACACCCAACCTTTACTGATTAAGTTCACCATCTTATATGGCTTTGGTACGTGATGCCCTAAACAATTATAGTAGTAAGATCATGATCACAGATCACCATAATAGAATAATAAAGAAAAAGTTTGAAATGTTGCAGGAATTACCAAAATGTGACACAGAGACACGAAGTGAGCACATGCTGTTGGAAAAAATGGCACTGATAGACTTGCTAAATTCATAGTTGCCTCAAACCTTATTTGTAAAAATTGTAGTATCTGCAAAGCATAATAAAGTGCAGTACAATCAAATGAGGTGTGTCTGTATTTGGGAAACAAGAACATTTGCTTAGTTAAATCTTAAAACAAGAACAGAAATGTTGTTCTGGAACTAAAACAGACTTTTGAGACCTGGTATCAAGTTCCAGTGTTGCCATTTGTTGCCTGGACAACACCATGCTGTCACTTAATCACTCTGAGACTCCCTTTCCTCATGTACAAAGTAGGGATATTGTTAGTTACCTCACATAGTGATTGTGAAGATTAAATAAGATAATCCTAATAATGCTTGCGCTAAACAGTAAACTGTTAAAAATGTGCTATGTTCAGGCAATCTCAGGTTTGGGGAGTTAGACAAACCTAACTGGCCTCGTGACTCACAAGTTATTTTTAATTGTCAGTAGCCATGAAGGCACTCATTATGAAAAAACTGAGGTAAGCATTAGGTCATGGCAAAAATCAGCCCAGGAAGTCCTGGCTTTATGCCACTGTGATCATGGCAGGGTTGGATCAGAGCTGGACATTTAAGGACACTTTCAACATCAACAGGCAAAGAAGAGTCATTAAATATGAGCGCAATGACTGTAGGTAAGCTGGTGAATGGAATAAGTACTATGAGCAAAAAGCAAAAGGAGGGGAGCCAAGGCATGTGTGGACGGTAGAGGAATGAGGTGGGCGTGGCCTGAGCACTGAACCCTGGGAAATAAAGTGAGAAAGGTAAGCTAGGAAAGATGGGCAGCCTTGGGCGCAGGCCTAAGGAGTAGTTCTTTGATCCTGTAGTCTAGCTTTTTCTTTTTCTTTTTGCTTAAGCAGTATAACATTTAAATATAAATTAACTTATTTTTTGATCTAAATGAAAAATGTCCTTAGTTTAAAGTAGCAGTTCTAAACCTCAAATGTATATCAGAACCACTTGGGGAGCTTTTAAAAATTCAATATCAAGGCTTCACCCCAGGCTAATTAAATCAGAACTTCTGGGTGTGAGACCCAGACATTAGCATTTTTAAAGATCCCAGGTGATTCTGGTGCAGGCAAGGTTGAGAACCACTTGTTTAAAATGACTATTTCTACTACAACAAAAAAGAGCTATTACTCTGCTCCATGCCCCTCTTCCTTTTAGTCTGTGGATATATGAAGGGGAACTCCAAAAACTGGAATTTATTTATAAAAAATTATGTATTTATTCCTACATGATTACACTTCAGTCATCTTCAAAATACTCTCCACTTGACACGATACACCTATCGAGGTGCTTTTTCCACTGCTCAAAACAGTTTTTGAACTCATCAATTTTGATGCCTTTTAGTGTTTTTGCCATTTTTTTGTTTCCCCTCTTGCACATCGGCAAGAGGGAAAACAAAAAAACGTCACTGGGGCCAGATCAGGTAAATAGGGAGGGTAGGGCACAGGGGATCATGCTGTCTTTGGTCAAAAACTGCTGAACACTCAGCACCATGTGGGCAGGTGCATTGTCATGCTGGAAGGACCAGTCCCCTGTTTCCTGCACTCAGGACGTTTCTTCCGCAAACTGTCTCTCACAACACTGACTGGTATACTGATGCCCATACGGAAGTTTGTACTACAAGGGGTCTGCCCTCCAAAAGAAAATTATTGTTTTTTGGAGGTCCCTCCTTGTAGACATATCTGTAGAGCGTTTGGGCCAAGTTTGAGGACTGCAACCTGGGAGCATAGATTCAAGTTGCCTTGAATCTATGTGCTCCCCCACTCCCCATATTCTAAATCCATAATGTTGATCTTCTATTTGTCAGGTATTAGTCTCTCTCTTTCATTTTGGCATCTTTCCTCGGATATGTGAGAACCCTTAGCTCAGCTCATGTTAAGAAAGAGATACTAAAGAGATTATGGAAAATTCCTTTTCATGGATTTTTGTATGGCCTATGACTTTTTTCCCCTAACTGTTGGGCTTTACTGTAGGTAAGTGGCAAGCTGGCTTTTTTTGTGAAAGGATCCACAAATGTCAGTATTCACAAATATCAGCATTATACAGGACTGGATGCATCTAGTCTGTGAAGAGGGTAGGGAGTGGATGCCAAGGTCCTTACCAGTCAGTATGCCAACTATCACTTAATGCCCCTGTTTTTTGACTCAGCACCTCATCCTTTGCCCTCTAATGTGACCATGTTCCCCAAACCAGAACTTTCTGGTTCAGTTTTTCCAGAGATTAAATCTCTGCTCTCTGCAGGGGAAAAGGTAAGAAGGAGATAAAGGGAGGCAGGGGCAGAAGGAAGAGGATAAAGGGGAGATGTAGACTCCAGCTGTTATGGATTGGGCAGGGGGCTAGGAGTTCAATTACTCCACACGCTAACCTTCTACCAATTCTTCTGATTTCCACTACATCTCCTGATTTCCTCACCCCATAACATGGTACCGGATCTCCAACCCTAATTTTTTTCTACGGTTTTGTCAGGTGGATCTTCTCACTTCTTATTAGTATTGTCACTGTAAATGCTTGTATTTTAACTTCCTCTGCCCTGCTAAATCATTTACCACTCTCTACCTTCTTCCTTTCTTCTAAAAACATCTTAGTCTTCTCTTGTCTGTTGTTCTCTTCTTCCCTGCTTTTTTGTCCCTATGGGTTTATGTAATTTTGTTTTTGTTCTTTGAATATTATTTTAATGAAAAATTCAAGTGGGAGAGAAAAGAAATACATGTGCTCAATCTGACATGGTTAAACAGATATCCCAAAGGTTTGGTGGCAGGGGTAGTGGTTGCTGTTTCCACAAATATTGTGCAGGACTATAAAAGTGGAGTCACTTTACACAAGTGAGGAGTGTGGGAGTCACAAGAGTTCCTTCCCATCTTCTCCTTTTTCCTCTAAACCCAGATCAACTCTGAGAACAGAGACATAAGAAAGCCATGGGATAAATAGGGACTGGTCTGAGGGGAAGCCTTGTGGTCTCCAATTCCTGCCCTTCTGGGTCCTTCTGCCAGAATGTAGAATGACCAAGGAGCCATGAAAGAATTGTCTTTTCCTACATGGTCTGACATGTTTCTTTTATAAATTCTGTCACTCAGCAAAGGTTCTTTAAGCATCTTCTTTCTCAGGATGCTTAAGATTGTGTGGGGAATGCAAAGATGAACAGTCTGTGTGCTCAAGAATTAGAAGCTAGTGGGGAAGCCAGTAGTGGGGAAACCCTCACATCACATGCCCTTTTAAAGGCTCTCTCTTACCTTACAAGTCCTCCAGAGGTGAGCAGCCCTCCCTCCGTTCATTTCCCAACATCATCTCTTCATTATCACAAAACACTGTTCTCCTGGAGATTCTGTGTGTGGATACCCAGAGAGTGCACAACTAAATGATGAACAGATGAGTGTTGTCCATGCAGTCAAATATACTACGATTCCAACTTCCCTCCTGAACTCCCCAGACTCAGCAGAGGTCTTGAAGAATGCAAGCTCTTGGCCAATGCTAATTCATATCCTCATACTTAATAAGTATTGCCCAGGCCCAGATTCAAAGCAGGAAATATGTATCAGCAGATCAAAATCTTAATGTGTGCATTTCTTTCTTCTCTTCTTTTATCTTCTCTCCCCTTTCCCCTACGTCCCTCTCTGTCCTTTCTCCATTTAAAAGATTCACTTTGAGCAACATCCCAAATGTTCACACAGAAACAAATAAAGATGCTCTTTGTTTGTCCCTGGCTATGGGTCCTTTACTGTAAAGGTTACATGGCAAATATTTTCTATCCCAAATGTCAAAACAACCATGGACTTCCCTGAGGGGACTGTTTTTCCAAAACTCCGTGAAATCAGGTTGGCAGGCCAGGAAAGACATAATGCTGCAGTTTCACATATCTCTTGAAAAACCATGGGAAATAGCACACTCAGAGTCCTCACAGTACCACATGGGAACGGCCCAAGCTGGGGCTCCTAGAGTGCTCATCAGTGCTCACCAGGCAGGTACAACTACCTACTCACTCATAGGCAAGACCACAGTGCCTCACGCCATCTCCTCATTTTTCCCAACAAATAAAATCTCCAGATGTACACACCTCGCTCAAAAGGAATAAGCTGACTTTAAAAATTTGTGGGGAGAAATTCACACACCCTTGCAGACTTATTCTCTGGGGATACTCAGCTCTACCATGCAAATATAATAGTAGCAGCAGCTTTCAGATGAATGTTCATCTCTCTGTGGAATTCCAAAGTGCTATACACACCATGGGGCAAATTTGGAACAACATGCAGATTGGTAGACTCTAGGGACCTTTACATAAATCCTTCCTCCACCTTTCTGATAAGGGGGAAAGAGGAAGAGGGAGGGAAGGGAAGGGAAGACAAAGGAAGAGAAGAGAAGAGAAGAGAAGAGAAGAGAAGAGAAGAGAAGAGAAGAGAAGGGAAGAGAAGAGAAAAGTGGAGAGGTGAGAAGGTTACTAACTTGTCCACAGCTTTCTCCCTTCCTCCACCTGACTCAGAGGTTTTGGGTACTGCTTGCTTACCTGATCTCCATTCCCTAGTGCTCTGAGAAAAGGGTAAAAGTGTTACTGGTAGATTCTACTGAGAAAACTCAGTAAGAATAAAAGAAAATGCTTGTTGCACAGGGCTGTGTGAATGAGGGAAATGTGATATATTAGGAGGTATTGTACAGAAGAGGAAGCCTGGAGAAGAGAGGTGAAGGAAAGACTAATATAGGGGCAAGAGGACAGAACTTTTCTGGAATGAATGAGTTATTTCTTCAAGTTTATTTGAGCAACACAATGGAAGACAATGGGTGATATTATCATGCTTTGCATTGACTATGCACTTGAACGTCTTTCAATGTCTGAAATATACAAGAGAAGCTTTGAATTTTTATTGGGTCTGTAATTCTTTATTTAGAACACTGCAGTGATATGGGACCACATTGCAGAAGCTTTCTAAGCTTGCCCACAGTAGTTCTATATTTGAGCTACCTACCCATATTTAAGCTACATATTTCAGCTACCTACCCATCTTTTCTGCAAGGATATTTTATCCCATTCAACTACTTCCTAAGAATCAGTCTTCTAGGCCATCTTTCCCTTTTCTTCTTCAGAAAATGCACACTTGATCTTGAAGGGTCTCCTTCAAGAGCAATCACTAGAGTGAGGCTTGACCAACAAGTAGAAAATAAATGCTAAGTCAATGAAAAAGTAAGAACTCTTCGATTGATATATTGTCCTTAGCTTGTCCTTCCAGATAATTCCTTTCTCCACCCTATTCTAGGCCCCCAGGACTGATCTGCATGGTCTAACTAACAGAATCTCTTGCCCTCTGACTTCCAGTTGAATCTGGTCAATGGTAGCACCAGAAGAAGATTTAGAGATAAGAGTGAGGCTGGTTATTTATTCTGCAAACTCATTTCCTGCTGTAAAGGAATGTCCCTCAACCAATGGCACTGCCTCAGTCGGGAGGCCCTCTACACAGCTCTATCTCCTTCCTTGGGTTCTTTCCTTGCTCTTTCAGGCCTGGGGTTCACTAGCTCTGGAGTTTGGCACTATCCTTTGTGGGTCCTTCTTGTTCCTCACCCACATCTTTGTAAATAATCTCTATGTTAGAGTCTCTTCATAGAGTGTGCCATCTGTTTCCTACGGGGACCCTGATGACACAGTTGGCAGAATGAAATTTACCAAAACAAAATGCCTAGCTTACTCAGAGTGTGCAAATAAAACAAGGGTGGTATTTACAAGGGTGGTATTTATTAAGCGGGCATAAAACAAATATAAGCTGAGAAAAATAATCTTGTTAGACTTAAGTTACATAAGAAAGCATTTATATTGTAACAAACTATACCACTACTAGGGATTTCTATACTTAGAAACTCTATGATTCCAATCACTATATTACAAAAAACAGGCTGTTGAAATTTTTGTACAGTCACTTTTCTTTCTAAATTTCTAAAATCCTTATTTAAAAACAAAACAAAAAAACCTCACAAAACTTCTTTCATTAAAGAAGCTAACCCTAATAGATGAGATAAAAAGGATCTGACTGACAGTGTAAGGATTATAAGGAAACTAAAGGTGAAATAGAAAAAATAAGATCTGCATTAGAAACAGTAAACAGCAGAATTATCACTGAATAAAATCAAGTCAGTGGTTGTGAAGAATTCACTGAAGGGACACTATTATAACAGAGGAAATGTATGAAGAAAATCAGCTGAAAGTAAGCTGAGCTCTAAGTAAAATTACTAAACAGGCCATATGCAAGATGAATGATCAATAAGTAAAGATTTCTAATATATCAAAATTAATTATTTAGAAAAAGATTCTAGTTGTGTTAGAAACAATAATTATAAATGTTATTTAATATATTTGTATTAACAGCAAATTAGTTTATGAGGTTGTATAAAAAGTACTACAGAACTTTAGTTATAACAAATAAATATGATGACATTATATTACTGGGTAGGAAAAGTCACTATTATAAAAATATCCAACTATCCACAAATTAATGTAGGGGTTTAAATGTAATCATAATCAAAATCCTGTGGGGAATTTTGTTTGGTCTGGAACAGCAGGGACTTGACAAAATAAAACAGCAAAAAAATTTGCGGGGGGGAAAAAAACTCAAAGAAAGAAGACTTGAACCCACTAAGTTTTACTATGAAGATATAATAACTAAAACATTTGTTACTTTCACAATCATGGAAGAGGGAACTACATGGAAGAAAATAGACGTCTCAAAAATAATAACTTTTATAAGTACATAATGAAATATCATAAATCAATGGAGAAAACACATTATGCAATAATTGATACTGAAACAAGTGGTTAAATTTTTCAAAAATATGTTCAATTTTGCCTTGTGTTACACAAAACCTAATTCCAAATGGATTAAAAAACTACAATTTTTAAATTAAACCCAAAAAGCTAGAAAAATTGATAATTAAAAGTATTAGGATTACAAGTATTTGGATCTTACATAAGATTTTGGATTGAGAAAGAATTTTCTACATAAAAGCGATGCAAAATATTATAAAGATAGTTTATTCATTTTTTTAAAAGTAAACTTCTGCATGACAAAAGACATTAGAGTAAGGGTATGTTGCTGTAACAGAGTCAACAATATGATGGTGTCTTAGTCTACTCTTGCTGCTATAAAAGAATATCATAAACTAGGTGGTTTATACACAACAGAAATTTATTTCTCACTTTTCTGGAAGCTGGGAATTTCACTATCGAGGTGCTGGCAGATTTGGTGTCTGATGAAGGTCCGCTTTCTAGTTCACAGCAGTAGTCTTCTCAATATAACCTCACATGGCAGAAGGGCAAGGAAGCTCTCTCTGGGACTTCTTTTATAAGGGCACTAATCTCCTTCATAAGGGTTCCACCCTCCTAAGGACCTAATCAGCTCCCAAAGTCCTCACCTCCTAACACTATCACATGGGTAGAATTCAACATATAAGTTTTGAGGGGATACAATCAGTCTGCAACAGATGGCCTAAAGAACAAGCAGAGTTATGTGTTCTCACTGAAGAGTCCAAGGTATTCCATTTAGGTTCACCCAGTTTCCTTCCAATTCCATGCTCTGCCATCTCTTAGGATACTTTTGTTGGCTGGGTTTTCAGCTGGTAAGAGTATGGAAGGAAGAGCATAAAGGAAGCATTTCACTCTCTTAAAGACCAGGTCAGACCATGGGAACCATTACTTCTGCTCATATTGCACTGGCAAAAAAATTAGCCACATAACTCCATTTAACTTCAAGGATCAGGTTGTCCCTGGTCAAGTGGCCACATGCCTAGCTACATCTGACTGTAGGAAAAGGAGAATAAATTTAGATGGAAAATAGCCATATCCATCACATCACTATAAGACAATTGAGAGACAGAGAACTAACTGAGAAAACATACTTGCAGCAAATATGAGGAAAGGTTGTCATCAAGTTTGTGTAGCCAATCAAAAAAAAAAAACTAAGGCACCTATTTATTTATTTATTTATTTTTATTTAAGCAGAATTTATAGAGAGGATAGAAAAGCTCCCACAGTGGGAGGGGACCCCAGGGAGTTGCCCAAGGCACCAATTTTAAAAATGGGATGAGGACATAAACAAACAACATAAATGTTCTATAAACGTGAAAATTATACAGTGTTGTTTGTCATAGAAGAAATTTAAGTTAGAACAAGAAAATGGCATTGTTTATCAATCTGTTTGTCAAAAACTTTCTTCATGATCATTCTCAATGTTGGCACAGTGCGGTAAGACCAGTTGGGTGGCATATGAATCGGTGTTAAGCCTTTAGTTGCGCACAAAGAGCTTTTACTGTGCTCTTCTCATAAAACCCTGAGTCCCCATTAGAATCCTACCCAAAGGAAATAATCCAAGATGTGGTCAAAGAGGTATGTGCAAATATGTTCACTGTGGCATAAACAGTTGGAAATAACCTAAATGTCTGACAATAAGAGAATGGTTAAATAAATTATGTGTAGGGAGTAATACTATTGCTATCTCCATGTTCTCATCTCCCCTTATAGACAAGATGATTCTGTTTATCTCCTCATTTGGGAAGTACGGGCAAGGAAAATACATTAAATGACTCTTTCACTCCTTACTTGTTCCCTTCTCAGAAATAAATCGCTTATTTTATTTCAGAGATCATCATATTTATTGGGTCATGTGCCGCATAAGTACGGTTGTCGGGAAACATGTTCCATCCTCTTTTTTATTTTTTTTTTGAGTTGGAGTCTCACTCTGTCACCCAGACTGGAGTGCATTAGCCGCTCCCGGCCACCGCAGCCTCGACCTGCTGGGCTCCGGCGATCCTTCCGCCTCAGCCTTCCAAGTAGCTGGAACTACAGGTGCGCGCTACCACGCTCGGCTAATTTTTGACTTATTGTAGAGATGAGGTCTCACCAAGTTGCCCAGGCGGGTCTCGAACCCGCAGGCTCAGGCAATCCACTCACCTCAGCCTCCCAAAGGCGCGGGATTATAGGCTGAGCCACCGAGCCCGGCTCCATCCTCTCTTATACTCAGAATTCTTAGGGAAAGGCCAAGCCTTCCTCTCTGCTTTGTTATGATCAGTGCTGTGAACTAGATCAGAAGACCTGTACTCTCTCAGATTCTACATTCTGACGTAACTGGATTCATAAAGTAGGCCTAAAATTTCCTTGCAGGTGGCTAGTTGAGTGTCTTGGAATTCACCTTGAAAACTCATTTATTTGGACAGAAGCATTTAATACTGGGAGCTGGGAGGTCTCTGATCCTAGTCTCTTTCTCCAAGCTATCTCCTCCAGGAACTTCCGAATTCTGACTTATGGGGCCCCAAGTGATAAGGGTACTTTGTTCCCTAAGTGACTCGTAGTGCTTTTTTTCCTACTATTTATAACATGGAAGGGCTTGACCCCAAATCTCCAGTACTGTGAGACAGCTATAAGTGAAATAATATCCATATTGTTGAAAAATTGCATTTATTTATAGAAGAAAATGCTAAAAATACAATTACTAATGGAAAGTCAAGGAACTGAGACTTTCGTTTCAACAACATGCAAAGCTGAAAATCTTTCCAGAAGAGGTATATAAAAATGTTGGATAATTTTTTTAAAATTTTCAAGCTATAGCTGAAAAGAAATAAAAACAAGTAAAATTCTTTCATGTCTATTTGATGAGAGAGGTAGCTTCAGCCTCAATAGGCTATATGTGGGTTAGAGGTTAAAAGGTTTAGGCCCCACACAAAGCAGTAGTTGTATAAGCAACCTTCCTCTCTCCTTTCCCACAATAAACCTGGAACAAGCAAAAGGCAACTTTTTTGATTGGCAAATATGAAAATTTTCTGCCCCATCTATGAGAATATAGTAAGGAAAATTTCCAATCTCAGTCTTGGCTCATAGGGGAGCAGAAAAAAAATCTCCATAAGAATGGGTAGCCAGCCAGGTTCGGTAGCTCAGCCTGTAATCCCAGCGTTTTGGGAGGCTGAGGTGAGTGGATTGCCTGAGACCGCGGGTTCAAGACCCACCCAGGCAACTTGGCGAGACCTCATCTCTACAATAAATCAAAAATTAGCCGGGCGTGGTAGCACGAGCCTGTAGTTCCAGCTTCTTGGAAGGCTGAGCGGAAGGATCCACGGAGCCCAGCAGGTCGAGGCTGCAGTGGCCGGGAGCGTGCCACTGCACTCCAGTCTGGGCGACAGAGTGAGACTCCAACTAAAAAAAAACAAAACAAAAGAATGAGTAGCCACAAGCCAGCCCTCACATGAGTTTAAGACTGAAATTTACATGATGACAAGGTCCCAAATATCTAAGTGATGAATTTGTTTTAAAGTGTTCCCATACATCTGAAAGAATCATACACAAAGGCTTGCTGGAAATGATACTATGAAAAAACTGTTCCAAGGAACATAAGCTCTCTCTCTTCCACACATACACACACACACACACACAAACACATTTGAGAAACCAGGCCACCACAAACAATTACTAATAGAAATAAAAATCAGGTAATTGAATCTGCAAACATGACCAATATTCAAATGACCAATACAAAATATAAAATAAGTATATGTTTAATATTTTTAAGTAAATGACAAAAATGAATAAAAGCATGACTGAGATATAAGAGATGATGAAAAACTTTCGGGCAGGTAAATTAGAAAGAGAAAAATAGAACTTCTAGAAATTAAAGTACAATGAATACAATCATAAATTAGGATTTACCATAAAGAAACAATTTCACAAAAGCAAATAAATAAATAAAAGTTACCCTATATGTGATTATTGTAGCAATTCTTACCCAAAAAAGCATGGAAATAATCCATATTGTTAAAAATGATTTTTTTTTAAATTGTGAAGTTGTGGAGTACAGTTAAGGGTTAGGTATATAATTGCGTTTCATTCAGGCACCCTGTTGATATGGGGTGTTTCCCCGTTCCCAGACAGATATTTGCTACTGTTAATCCCATCTCCCTCCCCCCACCATAGTTTCCCAGTACGGTCAGTCATTTTCGTATAGTATTGCATTGGATGTTTAAGGTCCATTATATGAGTGAGAACATGTGATACTCGGATCTTTGTTTCTGTGAGAGGTCATTCAGTATTATAGACTCTAGTTCCATCCAGGTTGCAGCGAAATTCATGATTTTGTTCTTTTTTATGGCTGCGTAGTATTCCCTCGTGTAATGTACCACATTTTTTT
>NW_007247388.1:955064-956305 GCF_000164805.1 Carlito syrichta
GGTTTGCTTCTGGGATCTCAATTCTATTCCATGATCTATATGCCTGTCTATACCAATACCAAGCTGTTTGATGATGTAGCTTATAGTAAAGTTTGAAGTCTGGTAGTGTGATACCACCTGCTTTGGTTTTTTTGCTGAGGATTGTTCTGGCTATTCTTGGACGTTTGTGTTTCCATATGAATTCCTGGATTGTTTTTTCTAGGTCTGAGAAGAATGTTGCTGGTAATTTGAAGGGTATTGCATTGAATTTGTAGATTGCCTTAGGTAAGATGGACATCTTCACAATGTTGATTCTTCCGATCCATGAGCATGGGATATTTTTCCATTTGTTTGTGTCAACTTTGATTTCTTTGAGCAGTGTTTTGTAGTTTTCCTTGTAAAGGTCTTTCACGTCTCTGGTTAGGAAGATGCCAAGGTATTTCAATTTTTTTGTGGCTATTGTGAATGGAATTGTGTTTTTTATTTGGGTTTCTGTTTGTTTATTATTGGTGTAGAGAAATGCGATTGTCTTTTGTACATTTATTTTGTATCCTGAGACTTTGCCAAAGGTCTTTATCAGTGTAAGGAGGTTTTTGATAGATTCTCTCAGGTTTTCAAGGTATACAATCATGTTGTCTGCAAAGAGAGATAACTTGACTTCCTCTTTTCCTATTTGGATACCCCTGATTGCCTTCTCTTCTCTGATTGCTCGAGCCAGGACTTCCAATACTATGTTGAACAGGAGGGGTGAGAGTGGGCATCCTTGTCTTGTTCCAGTTTTCAGGGGAAATGGTTCTAATTTTTGTCCATTTAGGAGTATGTTGGCTGTGGGTTTCTCGTAGATGGCTTTTACTATTTTGAGGTATGTTCCCCGTATGCCTAGATGCTCAAGGGTTTTTATCAAGAAGAGGTGCTGGATTTTATCAAAAGCTTTTTCTGCATCTAATGATATAATCATGTGGTTTTTGTTTTGACATCTGTTGATGTATTTAATAACATTTATGGTTTTACGAATGTTGAACCAGCCTTGCATCCCAGGAATGAAGCCTACTTGGTCATGATGGATGATTTTTGAGATGTATTGCTGAATCCGGTTTGCTAGGATCTTGTTGAAAATTTTAGCATCTATGTTCATCAAAGATAATGGCCTGTAGTTCTCTTTCTTTGCTGGATCTTTACCTGGCTTGGGTATCAATGTGATGTTGGCTTCGTAAAATGATTTGGGGAGCATTCCATCTTTTTCAATCGCCTGGAATACCTTG
>NW_007247389.1:0-1754 GCF_000164805.1 Carlito syrichta
GGCTGGCCGTCCCCTGGGTGGAGGTGTGGGAGCCGCAGATGTGGCTGGGGGCCCGGCTGGGGAGCTCCCTCTCGGGGCTCGGGGCCTCCCACCCCCAGGCACGAAGGACCGAGCAGGGGGAGGCAGGGGCTCCCGGCCACGCAGGCTGCCCACGGGGTCTGAGAGCAGCAGGCCGCCCTGGAGCCGGCACCGACGGACAGAGAGATGGACAGACAGGCAGCAGGAGGAGGGTGGGCCGGGGCAGAGGTGGCAGGGCAGGGACCGCTTTGCCTCTCCGTGCATGGCCGCCACCCCGCGTGCCGCCCACCGCCCTCCCTCAGGCCCAGCGCCCTTTCCCACAAAGCCCCCAGCAGGCAGGGGCCGGGCGACAGCCCTGCGTGCTCCTTCCTGAGCCCCCGTGGGGCCCCACCCTCACTGCCCCCAGGGCCAGGTGAGGGTGACATCACGCCCACCTGCAGAGCTGAGTGGCACCGGCCTGGGGCTCCTGGGTGTGCACAGCGGTTTCCTAGGCAACCGGGTGATCCAGGAGCTGAGCGGGCGAGGGAGGACACACGCCAGCGGGACCCTGCCAGGCGCCCATGGGCGAGGGGTGGGGAGGCAGGACCCCACCCACACCCCCTGCGTGGGGGCCGTGTGCAAAGGGGACTGCTGGGGGGGCAGGCGGAGGGCCAAGGGCCTGGCGAGGCGCTGACCCTGCTGCCACGCGAGGCCCAGAGCAGGGACGGGGCAGAGCGCCACCAGGCCAGACGGATCCCAGGCCGTGCCCAGGCCAGGCCTGTCGGGCCCACCCCAGTCCTGGGACCGGGGGCAGCCTTGAGGACGCAGTCCCATGCAAGTGGCCTGGTCACCCCGGGGGGTCAGCGGGCTCGTCTGGGGTCCAGAGGCTCCAGCCTGAGAGATGGGCTCCCCCGGCTCCAGAGCAGGCCCCGGAGGCGGGTGGGGAGAGGTGGGAGCGGGTGTCCCAGAAAAGCCCACCTCAGCCTTAGAAGGGAAGTCTCACTGGTAGGGCCCAGGAGCCCTCTCGCTCAAGGGGGCAGCCTGGACTCATGGCCCTCGGCCGGGCCGGGGGACTTCCCGGGCTCGGGGCGCCTCCTGGGGCTGAGACCAGCAGGGGGTGGACGCAGAGTCGTTGAGAGAGGCTCGATTCTCGTCAACCTTCCGTGACCACGGGGCTCAGAAGTCGGGACTTCAGGGTCCCCCAAGGGCAGAGGGCCTGCGCCCACTCCAGCCGCAAGCCCCCTCATCGGGGAGGGTCTCTGAGCCGAGGTTGGCGCCACCAGACCCAGAGGGACACTCCCCAGTGGAGGGCCAGCCCCAGGGGGGCAGCCGAGGCCCAGCACCCCAGCCCTGCCCAGCCAGGTCCCTGTGCCCCCCCGATCTCCGCCAGGCCTTTGGGGCAGGGGCGCCACGGGTATGCAGCTCCCTCCACACCCTCCCCAGACGGCGGTGTTCTGGCCCCAGCTTGGATGCTCCTGGGGTCCCAACGCAGCACGCGGAGGGCGGAGAGGGTCCGGGCGAGAGGGGGCACACCCCCGGCAGCCAGACCCCTGCCTGCCGCCCCTGCCTGCAAGGTCCAAGGCCCCCGCAGCATGCTGCTTTTCTCTAGCACGTGTGCTTGTGCTCATGCCTTCCAAGACACCGTGGGGGGCGGGGGAGAGACAAGGAGGGTAAGGGCCGTCAGGGCTCTGTCCTCGTGGGGCTGGCGGCGGGAGCGAGAGGACGGGCCTGCCTGGGTCTCCCGCCAGCCTGGCACC
>NW_007247389.1:1774-9292 GCF_000164805.1 Carlito syrichta
TTCCCCCTTCTCCCCCTCCCTCCCGGGCCCCCCCAGGTGCTTCTGCCGGCCTGGAGTCATGGCAGGACCCTTTTGTGGCTGATGGGCTGGGTGGGCAGGCGGGCAGAGTCTCCGCTGTCTGACAAGGCACGTGGCCCCGTGCGGTGGTCCCCGGGGGCCCACGTCACCCTGTCTCACCCGGTCTCCCTCTCTCTCCCCCGTCTCCCCTTGCTGGCGCTGTGGTGACCAGAGGAGAAGCCAAGACCCAAGTGAGTGTGGAGTCCGGGCAGGGCTGGGCGCTGGGTGTGCCGGGTGGGTGTGAGGCTTGTGCTGAAGGAGAAGCCAGGGTGCAGGGGGTGGCGACCAGGGCCGCTGGGAAACGGGAGGTCCAGCAGGGTGCGGGCAAGGAGGGCTTCCTGCAGGAGGAGACGACAGAGCCCTCGTGGCTGTCTCGGGATCTCACCGTGCCCGGCCACACTGTGGGGTCTCCCAGGGTGCCCAATGGGAAAATAGACATAGAAGTGGGTTGGGGGGCAGACAAGAGGAAGGACCTCCCATCCCAACCTGCTCTGAATAGTTTGCCGCTTGGGGACGCCGTTCCCCTTTGGAGGACGACTGCTTTTTGGAGGGTCTTGCCCTCCTTGGTGAGGATTCCAGGGGCTTTGCCATCAGATCCTCCCGCGTTTCTGCTTCTGATCAACCCCCCCGTGACCCTCCCTCTTACCCCTGAGTATTTGTGTCTACGTGCAGGAGACGGGGTTTTCTAGCACGTTCACTCACGCCCGCGGCTTGCTCTCACTCGGGGAGCACAGCAGACCCTCCAAAGGAGCGCGTGTCTGCAAGGGGCCTCGCCAGCACACTTCTATCCCAGGCACTTTATTTTTCAGCGATTGCAAGTCAAGTGACGCCGGATTGCGAGACGTCTTCTCGTCTTCGAAAAATTGTTTGTGTTTTCATTATGAAAATAAAACACCTCATTAAAGAAAATTTGGAAAATACGTAAAAGTCAAACGAAGGGGTAAAAAAAAAAAAACCCCATCTGTAATTCTCCCGCCCGGCCAGTCGGCCCCGTGGAAAAGAGCAGGGAGAAATAAAAAGCCGTATTTCTTCCTCCTCTTTTTCCATGCATAGGGCTCGGAAAAAGGTTGAGACTCTGTGTTGTTTTTCAAACACCAAGCTGTCTATACAGCCTTGAGTTCTGCCTTGAAAAAAAAAAGTAGCACTATTCATAAGTATTTTTCCATGTTTTTGCATCGTCTTCTTAAATATTTTGAATGGCCACATAATATTCCATCCATCGGACAAACCGTCCTTTTCCTCGCCGGTGCCCCCCTTCTCCCCCGGCGCCCCCCGCGCGCGCCTCCCCCGATATTTTACGATCGTAAATAACGTGGGGTGGAAGGCATTTGCCGTCTGTAGAGATATTTCCCTGGGCTGCGTTCCCAGAGCTGGAATGACTGGGTCAAAGAGTATGAATGTTCTTGAGGCTCTGACGCCCACTGCCAAATCCCCATCCGCAAGGGCCCGGCCCGCGCCGCCTCCACGTGGGACGGGGGGGGGGTGCGGGGGTGGGTCTGCACCCCCCACCCTCCCCACCTCGCCCGGACAGTAACATGCTTTGACGTCCCAGCCCCGACGGGTGAGAAGCGGGCCCCTCGTGCGTGCTTGCCTTCACATTCCACTGGCCGCCGCGGCCGCCTCCCCCGCGTGTGGACGGGGTCGTTCCTCCTTGAGAGTGGGTAGCTGTGTCCTTTGCCCATTTATCTTACGGTGGTGACGCTGCGATGTTTTCCTAATCGCCGGTTTGCAGAAGGATATAAGTCTTCTCTGTATTTGCTGAAAATATTTTTTTAGTCTGGGTTTTTTGGGTTTTTTTTTTTTTGGCCTTTCCATTTTTGCTTTTTTTTCCCCCCACATACATAAGTTTTTCATTTGCGTCGAGTCATCTGACCATCTCACCCCTCAGAGGGATGTTCTCGTGTTTCGGAGCTTAGGAAATCCCTTCCCCCTCCAGGGGGACATTCAATTGATCGATATTCCGTTCCGATTTCTTCTGTGTTTCAAAAAATTGTTGTCGCGGTTTTAACTCTTTGCTCCATCTGGAACATATTGGCGGAGGATGGGGGTTGTACACCCTGCTGGATTGGGGGAGCCTTGTTTTCTCTCCGAATGCCTTCTCCCCAGCTCCCCTCCCCCTTCTTTTGGGGCCCACAGAGAGAGAGAGAGAGAGAGAGAGAGAGAGAGAGAGAGAGATTAAAGGGGGGGCTGGAGAGATGTGAAGGGTTGCAACGCCCTTCCTGACCGCAGAGGCCAAGGCCGCCAAGGCTTCTGCCCCTACCAGGAGCGTTTGTAGATGTGTTTGTAAAAGAAGCGGAGGGGGGCTTCCCGGGTAGACGGGGCAAAGCCGCACCCACAATGTTCAGAAGACAGGCAAGGCAGAAGGCCCCGAACAGCCGGAACCTTCTGGAAGGGGTCAAGCCACTCTCAGGGTGGCAGGCTATCCATCTGATAAGAACAAAATTCAGGCAAACATAGCCAAGGTGCCCTCAGCCAGGGCAAGGTCTGGAGGGTGTGGGGGCTAGCCAGGGCTGGGGCTGGCGGGTCAGGCCAGCCCCTGGGAAGAGTCTCCCGCGGTCCCTGCTCACAAGCGTCTCTCTCTTCCTCAGACTCACTGCTCCGAAGATCCCCGAAGGGGAGAAAGTAGACTTCGATGTAAGTGCACGGGACTCAGATCAAACACGCCCCAAGCCCCAGCCTCTGGGCTCCAGGCTAGGCCTGTGAAGGCCATCGCCTCCCAAGTAGCCAGGGCTGGGGCTTCCTGGTTTCAGGAAATTCTACCACGATTGTTTCCTGGAACAGAGGAAACTCCTCTAGGAGAAACCTCTCTCTCTTCCCTTCTCCCGCATCCATCTTTCTATCCCTCTATCTACTTATTCACTCCGCCATCCACCCACTCATGCAGTCCCTCAGCCGTCTACCCTCCAATCACCCCACCATTCACTCACCACCTCTCCCACCCACTCATCCATCCATCCATCTATCCACTTATTCACTCACTATCCATACATTTGACCATCAACACATCCATACATCATCTACATCCATTCATACAGCCATATCCACCCAACCATCCAACCAGTCTCTTATCCATCCATTCACCCATCCAACCACCCACCCATTCTCCCATCCACCTATCCATTCACCCATCCATCCATCCATGCACCCACCCATCCACCCCCAACCATCCATCCAACCACCTACTAGCCATCCAACCACCCATCCGTTCATCTACCCCACGTCCAGCCAGCCATCCACCCACCCACCCAACCATCCATCCATCCATCCATCCATCCATCCATCCATCCACCCACTCTCTTATCCATCCATTCACCCATCCAACCACTCACCCACTCTCCCATTCACCTATCCATCCACCCATCCATCCATCCATCCATGCACCCACCCATCCACCCCCCAACCACCCATCCAACCACCTACTAGCCATCCAACCACCCATCCGTTCATCTACCCCACATCCAGCCAGCCATCCACCCACCCACCCAACCATCCATCCATCCATCCATCCATCCATCCGTCCATCCACCCACTCTCCCAGTCACCCATTTCTCTATCCATCCACTCACCCATCCACCCACTCATCCAGCCCCTCAGCCATCTACCCTCCAATCACCCCATCATTCACTCACCACCTCTCCCACCCACTCATCCATCCATCCATCTATCCACTTATTCACTCACTATCCATACATTTGACCATCAACACATCCATACATCATCAACATCCATTCATACAGCCATATCCACCCAACCATCCAACCAGTCTCTTATCCATCCATTCACCCATCCAACCACCCACCCACTCTCCCATCCACCTATCCATCCACCCATCCATCCATCCATGCACCCACCCATCCACCCCCCAGCCATCCATCCAACCACCTACTAGCCATCCAACCACCCATCCGTTCATCTACCCCACGTCCAGCCAGCCATCCACCCACCCACCCAACCGTCCATCCGTCCACCCACTCTCCCACTCACCCATTTCTCTATCCATCCACTCACCCACCCGTCTGTCACCTGTTCACCCACCTATCTGTCCGTTTGCCCACTTTCTCATCCATTCTTCCGTTACCCACACCTCCATCCATTTATCCATCCGCCCACCCATTCACTCACCTACCCAGCCCCTCACCCATCACCCACCCATCCACCCACCCATCCCTTTCTCCAACCATCCATCCACCCGTCTCTTCATCCATCCTGCTCTCACTCATCCATCTCTCAACCCATCTCTTCAGCACCTGCTCATCTGTTCATTCAAGCAGTGTATCTCGCTCAACAGTCTTCCTTCTGCCAGGCCCAGGCAAGGCGTGTCTGAGGGTGATGATGGAGCCAAGTCAGACCCAGTCCATCCTGGGAATTCTGATGACCTTATGAGCTGGGCAGGGCCTGGGGCTCATCCCCTGGAAGGGCACCCCCCTGCCCTGTGGCTCAGGGTGCAAGCCGGCCAAACTGTGGGCAAGTGGCAAGGTTTCCTGGTGGCCAGAGGGATCAGGGCTTCTCTGCTGGAGCAAAGGCCGGTGCCCCCAGCTGCAGGCAGGCCGGGCAGGACAGGGCTGGATGGGAAGAGAGGGGAGGGGGCTGACAGGCCCCTTCCCACCCTCAGGACATTCAGAAGAAGCGCCAGAACAAAGACCTCATGGAGCTCCAGGCCCTCATCGACAGCCACTTCGAGGCCCGGAAGAAGGAGGAGGAGGAGCTGATTGCCCTCAAGGAGAGAATCGTGAGTGGGGAGCAGGTGAAGTGGGTGCTGACGGGCACTCCAAGGCCAAGCTGACCCTCTCCTTGGCCGTAGGAGAAGCGCCGAGCAGAGAGAGCTGAGCAGCAGAGGATTCGTGCCGAGAAGGAGCGGGAGCGCCAGAACAGACTGGCAGTAAGGACGGCGCCACCAGCCCCAGCCCCCGCCCCCGCCCTGTGTCCCAGGCCCCGCGCAATGCGGGGTCCAGACCTCCCTCCTCCTGGAGTTCCTCTCAACATCGCCCACAGTCAGAGCCACTGACCAAGGCTCCTGTTCCCTACAGAACCTCTTGCAAGAGGGGAGACCTTGACCCGGGCTCAGGGCTGTTCTAAGCGCAAGGTGGGCCCGTAAAGCCCACCCAGAGAGCATAGCCCCCTTCCCGTGCCTGAGGGTCTTGGGGATGGGGTCTCTACAGGAGGAAAAGGCCAGGAGGGAGGAGGAAGATGCCAAGAGAAGAGCTGAGGACGACCTGAAGAAGAAGAAGGCTCTGTCCTCCATGGGCGCCAACTACAGCAGCTACCTGGCCAAGGTGAGATAAGGTGCCAGAGCCCTCAGCTGACCAGGACCACAGCCCTCCTGAGACAGGGCCCCCGAGCCGCGCCCCGGGCCCTCAACCTGGCCGGGGGCCGCCTGTCTTGCGGCCAGGAGCCCCAAGCTGCGCCCAGAGCCCTCAGCCCGGCTGGGACGACGCCCTTCCCAAGACTAGGCCCCCGAGCTGCGCCCCGGGCCCTCAGCCTGGCCGGGGCGCTCCCCTCCTGAGACCAGGCCCGTGTCCGCAGGCTGACCAGAAGAGAGGCAAGAAGCAAACGGCCCGAGAGATGAAGAAGAAGATCCTGGCCGAGAGACGCAAGCCCCTCAGTATTGACCATCTCAGCGACGACAAGCTGAGGTGAGGGAGGCGGTGTGGGGAGGCTCTGCCCTGGGGGCCGTGGCTGCAGGGACCTTGTCCAGCCCAGCCCCCTTTGCCCAACCCCCCAGGGACAAGGCCAAGGAGCTCTGGGACACCCTGTACCAGCTCGAGACCGACAAGTTCGAGTTTGGGGAGAAACTGAAGCGTCAGAAATACGACGTGAGTCCAGGCCCCTCCCTGGGCCCCGCGACCTCCCCCCCCAGCAGGGCCGGCCCCTCCCTCATCCCCAGCGTCCTCGGACCCGCCCACCCCTGGGACTGGGGCCCTGGAGAGCCCCCCAGGCCATCCTCGGGGACCCCTGGGAGTCCGTCCTCCAGGCGGGCCGTGGAGCTGAGCAGTCAGCCCGGCCTTGGCAGGTGGCAGGGGCAGCCGACGGTGAGGGGAGCAGCCATGGCAGAGTGGCTTCAGGAGGAGCCGTTTTCTTTTCCTTTTTCTTTTTTTTCCTGAGCCGAAGTCGCACTCTGTCACTCAGGCTGGAGTGCTTGACCTCCTGGGCTCAGGTGATCCTCTTGCCTCTGTCTCCGGAATAGCTGGGACCATCGTCATCCGCCACCACACCCAGCTAATTTTTTGACTTTTTGTAGCGATAAGGTCTCGCTGTACTATCCAGGCCAGCCTCAAACCCCTTGACTCAACAGTCCTCCCGCCTCGGCCTCCGAAAGAGCTGACATGACAGGCGTGAGCCACCATGCCCCTCCAGGGTCCATTTTCTGAGTCCCCTTGGCAAGGCCCCAGCGTTCCCGAGCTCACCTCTGGGACACAGCGTCTCTGTGGTGTGGGGCATCCCTCCCTCACGGCCTCCTCTGCAAACCCAAGCGTGGGCCACCCTCAGAGCCCCCAGACATCTGCTTCCTCAGAGTGGGCCAAGAGGGGTGACCCACGCCTTCACCCCACAGCCGGGACCTGCAGTTCTTGGGGGCTGCCTGGTGTTGCCTGCAAAGGGGCCCAGGAAGCCCTACAGACTTCCCTTGCTGAGGGCAAAGTGGGGGTCAGGAAGCAACCCGCCTGGGCGGTCCACGGGGTCAGGGTGGGGGCATCGCGGACTGTAATGGAAGTCAAGCTGCTTCCCACCCTCGGAACCATCGGCATGGGCTCTGGGAGGGAGCATCGGCCTCAGGTGTTCACATGCTTGGTGCAAACATGGACACCTCCAGCCCCACCCTCCATGTGAGACACCCACCCCTCCAGCCCCCAAGGGCCCCCAGGGGACAGCTCGAGTGGCAGGGCATGCCTCTGGCCTCTCCCACGGGGACCTCCTGGCAGCCAGTGACCGGTGCCGACTGCCATAGGCCCTGGGCAAGCCACCCCGTCTGTCTGCCTCGAAGTCCTCACCTCTGTCAGAGGCCGAACGACCACACCCCTCCCAGAGCTGTCCCCCAGGGGTCCAGACATGGGGCAGTGCTGGCCTCACCCACTCACGATCCCAGAGCAGTGTTGGGGACTGCTGCCTCCCAACAGAAGCGGCCACGTTGCGTCCTGAGGATGCTGAGCCTGGAGGCTGTGCCAGGCCGGCCCCGCCCACCGCGGGGTCTTGACGCCTCAGCCACCCACCCAGCCACGTAACGTCTTGGTCTTTCTAGATCATGAATGTCCGGGCCAGAGTGCAGATGCTGGCCAAGTTGTAAGTAGCCGGCCCGCCGTGGGCCAGGCTCATGGGTGTGCAGTGCACGGCGAGGCTCTCGCATGGCAGAAATCTGGGTCACTCAGGACGCTGGCGGCCGGGGGCCTGGAGCCTCCCTGGCCCACCTCCTCCCTCGTGCCTGCAGCCCCGGGGGCATCGGGCTGGCCTGCTGTCCTTGCCGGCAGG